>NW_024103589.1:0-26272 GCF_003945595.2 Pipra filicauda
ATGCAACTTTCATAAACAATTGTTAAATCCTCCTGTAGTTCAGTGCTGGTAGAACACCATGGTCCTTTCCTCAGAAGTACCAATGTTTCTGCTTTCAGCACCTGGCACTGTTAGTTATTAACATCTTTCGTTCTCAGTCAGATTACTGCTGGTAAAGGACACACTGAACCTGGCAAACTGTTCTCAACAGGGTGTACTGAAAGTGGTCAGTTTTGGTTTACATGGGTTGGATTTATATTTGCAATAAATGTGGTCTGTTCATTCGACTTTGCTCTGCATCCTAAAATTGAAGGATGTGATGCACTTTAGGAATACTTTTCTGTGACAAAAGGATGCAAAGGGTATCAGGCTAGAGCAGAATCACATGAATCATATGAAAAACTACATTGTCTTTTGATGACCATCTTATGTCACCTACTTCATGAAAATCACAAGATACCATTTAAAGCTGAGCAATGTGTTTGTACAATATAGGTCTCCCTACTGAGCAATTTCAACACAGTGCTTGTCAAACCCAGGTCTGGAAAACAAATAAATTTGTTTTAGTCTTAATTTTGTTCTTGTTGTTAATGACAGCTATTTCTAGAGATTAATTAAAAAAAAAAAAAAAACAAAAAACGAAAGAAGGAAAAAAAAGGCATAGTCTTGTCATCAACCAGTTGCAACTAGAGTAGTAACCTTTAGGATGTGTGATTCTTGGGAAAAGTTATCCTCTGTCTTTTGGGACAAAAAGTTCCTTCTGAGGCTAAGCCCAAAAGAAAAGAGAATGGGAAAAAAAACCAATTCTCTTTAGAATTTCCTTTGCAGTTTCTTTTCATTTACTCTTTTGGCTTGACACCGATGGAGTAGGCTTTTTGTGCACTACTTATAGTGCATAAATACAGAGAATGTATTTAATGAAAAATAAAAATAGGTTAGCTTTTCTGACAAAGATGATGTATTAACTTTTGAGAAACACTTTTCCTTAAATTAGGTACTTTAAAAAAAAGTGAAATACTGAAAACTCATGAAAAAAACAACACTGTTCTTAAGTGCTCTTGCAGGGCTGAAAAACCTCTCTTTTGGCTTGAAAGGTTTTTCTTTAATTCAGAATTCTTATTTGGCTTGTTGTTTACTCCCTGAATCTGTTTCTTATGTCTCATTCATGGATAATTTATTTTGGTTCCTGCTATTGTGCCAAAAGTATGATACACAAATATTCTCAAATTCGTCTTCAGCACTTTTTGCTGAAACTTGAACATACATAAATCTGTCGCGACATTCATTCTTATGCTTCATTTTATGTTCTCAAGAGTTCTTACAGTCTTTTATGTCTTTGTTTTTTCACTTACTGGTTTTGCATTTGTTTTAAAGATTAAATATATATGATCTATATTTCAAGTTTCCACTCCTAATTCTTTGGTCCTGTATATAGTTGTTCAAAAAATGCCAGACTGATATGAAAAGTTTTGGTGGAATAAAACAAAAATTTAAAGCAACAGTATTGACAGAACGTCATGGTCCGTGTTCTACTATTTACTCTGTAGATATATGGGTTTACAACATAAACCGTGCAAAGTTATTTCACTGCTGTTACGTGTGCAAAGAATTTAACTGTACCTTGAATTTTGAAATATTGCATCTCAATATATGATTACATGATTTATTTTTGCAAGAATGTACTTAGCATACCTACAATTTTTCCATTGCAAACTATCAATCCCTCAGCTCCACAAATGATTTTTGAATAAATTATGCATGTTAGAGCAGATGACTGTTTCAGAGTATTATATAACTTCCAAAAAAAATAAATCTCAACAATTCGTACCTTTTCTGTTATGTAGTTAAATACACCTTTTGGTGGAGATATCTGTGTGCTGATACCAAAATCTGGTGGAGGTACAGTCAGTAATGACAAGGACCCTGCATAGCTTTTGGAAATAAAGAACAGCCTGCCATGTTCTGGTTAATTATTTATCTGGAGAGGAGGCAGATGATTAACATTACACATTTGCATTGCATTAATGCAACAACCTCTATTGGTCTGTTCATTTATAAAGTGGAAGGGCATATGTGAAATTAGAGAGCCTTAACTAGAATAGAAACTGTAGCTGTTTGAGGACACCTAATCCATTTGTCTCTGAAAAAAGTCTTCATAGCACTTGTTCAGCCATCAATTTCCTGAATTTAATCCATCCCTGCAGGTAGGATTCCTGCCAACATAATTTCTTTCCCAAAGCCACATCTGGCTTATCCTAGAAAGTAATCTGTTTACTACTCATATGCCAGAACAAAACCCACCAGCCATTTCAACCTCTTACAAGCTCAACGTTTTTTCCATTATCTAGAGGGGAAGCATAACTTAATCTAAGTAATAAAATCCACTTAAGACATGTTTATTATATGGAATATATACATATTTACATACCAATAAAGTTTCCTGTACATTAGCAAACAACTCCTTAAACATGAAATTTCTGGATTTTACAGAGAAGTGAAAATTCAAGTGAAAACAACTACTGCACTTCTTGAACTATAACCTTGCAAGTGGTTGGTTTGAATTTTACATTTATTGAATTCTTGGTTCTCTAAGACTCTCTATCAGGTTTGAGAAGGCATAGGCTTTACTGATAAGTATTTAGGTGTTTGTAGGTTGTCAAAACAGATGTGCTATGGATTTCCAAGTGTAAATTAAAAGTTCAGAGAAATCAAAGAAAATAAAACCTGGGGCAAAATACATCAGTTTATGTAAAAAACATAACTCACTAGCTGCATAGCTTCCACTATGCCAGGTAACAAAGGTAGCTTAGAACAATGGAAGAACATACATACTGTGGAATTCATGTGGAACATTAGGAACAGAAGTGTTCAGATCCTAAACCTGAAATTATTGCCCATAGGACCTACACTGCTTTAAGTCTGTGTAACAGTTAACTCTAGAAGATTAATTATTTACCCATGTATAACTGAGTGGAATAGTATCACATTCTAAATTACAGCAAATATTAGTAAAACAGTAAGTTTGTCAAGGATGCCTGAAAGGCATTCCTGAGGTGGAAAACAAATCAGAGTCACCTGACCCATGAAGAACTATATGACCCTACTTCTTTATGGACACCAAATACTCAAAAGTTATCAGATTTTTTTACATCAAAACAACAAATTATGGGAAAAAAAGGATAAAATAGTTGAATATCAGGCAATTACAAATTTACCAAAGTTGCTTATATAACCACATTTCCATCCTCTAGTGAATTAAACTTGGGACAGAATGTACATAACAATGTCATTCACAGTTACCGACTGTAAGGAACACTCATGGAGGCGTTGCTAATTATTCATCAGGCTTTTTAATGACTGGTTTATGGAAGTGATTTTAGTCAATGTATTTATTTATTGGGAGAACTGAAAACATATTATTTTTCTAAAAGGTTGTCCTAAAAAGAAAAAGTTACGTGCTATTGCAGCAAACCTCCACCATTAATGAAGTTTGAAACCTGAGTTTGGCAAGGCAAGACATAGCATTCTGTTTGACCTAGTAACTGGAAAAGATCAAACCTGTTGAATATGATCCTGGTTATATAGTTCTTTGCCTCATTTTTAGATAGAGTACGGATGTGACTCAGGGCAGCGCAGACACTTTGGCTGTTGTCTGTTGGAGCCTGGATCGCTTTACTGCAGAAACTGTATAATGGTGGTGGAGTCACCATCCCTAGATGGTTTGAAAAGATGCCTTCCTCCTATTTAAGTGGTCTGAGTTATATCCATAATAACATCTGTGTGAAAATGTGCTGGGAACAGGAATAGCTGCTGCACAGGTTGCAGCCTTAGCAAGATCTTGTGAGGGTCCTTCATCAAGCAGATAAAATAGTTCCATTTGAATTCCAGTGCAAGAAACAAACTGAAAAATTATGGATTATTTCTGTACAGATAAAGAAATACTAACCACAACATCTGTATAAAAAATATTGTCACGCTGATAGTTTTTACAAGTGTATAAGAAAAAGATTTAATATTTAGAAAAATTTTAATATCAAACCTGGATTATTTTGAAAATAAAATTTTACTGTATTTATCAGAAATAGATATTATTTATAATTCTCTCAGTTCACTGCTAAGATAATCCTCTGAGCAGTGCCTGTGAATAATTCTTTTAAATAAAAAGATGCTTCTCAAAACTTCTAGTTGCTCTATAATGTGTTTTTTAAGCCATAACATATACTGGATGTTCAGTTAGGATCTGTGAGGGTAATAAGGCTGATGCATTTTTGATTGGGAATAATGGCCAAGTGTACCCATTCTGGACCAACTCACAAAGGACTGCAGATTTATGGTCTATAACTGTACCTTTTCATGTGTTTTAGGGGATCTAATAAACAAGGAGAGAAAAGTTCCTTGAGTGACACTAGCTGGGGACAGTCTCTGCGGACAGAGAGTACAACTCCAAAGTGGTGGATGGAAGCCAGGAGTGTTTGCTTAGCATGTGTCTAAATTTGCATTATTTTCAGAGTGAGTTTTATACTTTTAAAACAATTCTTGATTTGTCACTCAGGTTTATTCTGCAGAGTATTGAGATACACTCTCCTTGTTTTGTGACATTGACATTGTCATATATTGTTGCTCGCCTTATGCATGCATGAACAATTGCTGCCTGGATGGGGTGACTAGACAATAACGGGGGAATACTCTTTACTTTAAAACTCCTATTATCTCCTACAGGAAATACATATTCCTGAGCTTTCTAGTCCTGTCCAGAATACACCATGATTAATAAGTAAGCCATTAAATTAATCATGTTGAATTCAGAAAAAAGCTGCTCCCCAAAATCTGTCAAGGTAATTGTTCTTCTTTATTCTCTGAGATAGGAATGCTCGGTATCAAATAAACATTTTTTAAATGTTCCACCATAACTTTCTCCTCATCTTCAAGATCTGCATCTTCTTTCATCTCCCATCTGAAAGAAAAATAACTTTTTATTAATTTTTTATGTGTTTTAAACCAGTCTTTAGAATAAGCAAATAAATACAGAACTTGTTACTATCAATTCACTGCCCTCCCTAGCAGTGGGTTACACCAGTTGAAATTACTGAATCATTCAAAATACATCCCCCAAAAATCTTGCTACACGCACCTTGTCATGGCCGTGTGGATACTGACACAAATTGTCAAAGCTACCACATAATCTTACTTATATTCATTGAAAAAGTGCTCTTTTTTTTTCTGTTTTATATCAAACATGCAGGTAGAGGTGGAAGCCTAGTCAAACTAGGAGAGAATAAGTGGAAAAGCTAACATATGCTTTGGAAGTTAAGCAGATGCTCTCAATACTCTCTAAGTTTGCAGTGAAAGGTGACCACGTGATGTCCAACCAAATATTTAATGTGATTGTCATAATTCTCTGGCAGTGATGGTACCATATTACAAAATACCACAAAAGTGACAGGCTCTTTGTTTCTTAAACCATCAGGTACACCTATCACAACCAGAAATAAATGACATCAGATTCTTCTTTCCCCATGTGAATACTCATTTCTAGTTTAGGATTAAGTCCTAATACCATTACAACTGAAAAAGTGAAAGAATATGAATTTTTCTTTTTTTTCAGTAATTAAATATAGAACCTTAAAAATAATGCAGTGTTCCCTTGAAGAAAATCAGGATAATAAACTCAGAATTAGTGCTGCTATGTAGTCAGTTGAAGAGGTCAATAACGAACGATCCCAGGTTTGAGGGTGAAAACTGGAATCTTTATTGAACATGTGAAAAGCAATATAAGGGTCTTGGGGGCAGGACATGTTAATGAGGAGGATGGGTTATGCTAACTAGGGGATGGATTATGCCAACTAAAAGATTACACAATTTTCTGCTAGTTACACAGTTGGTTAATATTTTCCCTTAGCTAGGACCGCATGGCGGGAAAAGAACAAAGGGGTTTCTACATGTTCTGATAACATCATCACAAAGTCTTTCCATATCTTGCTGCAGGAGACAGGCCAATCAACATAGTTAAATATCAATAGGTCTTGTGAGGAAGGTCCTCAGAGTAAGGAGTTTCTCCCAGCTCCTGCTGTCCTTGGCCTGCTACATAATCTCATCAGCTCCTTCTCTGCTGATAGCTGAGCCCCAGATCCCAACAGTCAGCTAAACTTTGTAACACTCAAATTATGCCTACACAATGCTCAGTTATGTGGCTCTATCTCTTCTACAAGTTTTGTGGAAATTTAAGAATTTGACATCCCTTTAATATTAATCTCTTTTTGTTCTAAGTAGACAATGAAGTGTAGCCTCACGGTTCAGGCCAGCTAAAGACAAAAGGTAAAGCATGAATACTAGATACAGAAATCAGATTTTCAAGTATTAAATACAATAGGTTATGAATGAGCCATAAGATGCTGCTGAAAAGTAGGAGACACGGAGAGAAGCAGCAGAACAAAGACTACTTTTAGGAAACTGATGTCAGGAGCAATACTTTAATTCTGTCCTCACAATTCTTAGGTCCTCATTCAGACTGCAAAAACCAGAACCTAAACTATACAAGTTTAGATTGGTGAATAAATGAAATATAATACAGAATGGTGGGAAAACGGCATTCCTCATATTTGCAAGAGGAGAACAGTCATTATTGGCAATAGAGCATGGTGTACACTTTTTGTAACTATGTGACCAGTACATCTGCTCTAGAACAAGCAGCAGTCACAAGTATTGAGGCCATGTTGCTGAGAACACGGTTGCGTTGGGCAGGGCACGTCTCCAGGATGAAGGACCACCGCCTCCCTAAGATCCTGCTTTATGGTGAACTTGCCACTGGCTGCCGCAAGAGAGGAGCCCTGAAGAGAAGATACAAGGACTCCCTGAACCAACATCTCAGCCTTGGCCACATTGATCATCATAACTGGTCTACTCTTGTCTCCAGTCGGGAGGCCTGGAGACACACCATCTATAACGCTGCTGCTTCCTTTGAGAACACACGCAGGATCACTCTCGAGGAGAAACGACAACACAGAAAGAATCGTGTCTTGCAGAATACACCATCTAAGGAGTCTTTCTGCTGTGCCTTTCACAATCGGACATGTCTATCTCGTATTGGCCTCATTAGCCACCAGCGTGCTTGTGACAAATGTGGGTAGAGCCTTCCCAAATCTTCGTTCGCGAAGCCCAGCCATGATGAAAAGCTTACTAAAGCGAGAAAGAGAACAAGTGCTCTGTAGTACAATCTCATTGTTAAAAAACAGGTGGGGAAAAAAAATATGTTCAATGAACATGTATAAATTAACTTATATACATCACACCTTTACCTTAAAAATTGAATCTGACAACCCATATTACTGCCTGAAGTGAAGAAGTATCAGAACAAGGAAAGCATACTATGAATAAAATTGAAGCAATGAATGCTTCAATTATTGCAAAGTTTTGCAATAATTAACTTCCTATTACTCCACTCATATGTAACTCCTATCGTATTTAACCTTATGTGAGTATTAACATTACGTACAATTAATTGCTATGTCTGTCTGCTTCATTCTCCAGTTTATGATATATTTATAGAATGAACAAGCCTTCAGTTCAGTTAGTTTTGCAAGCATCCCCAGTGAATGCTGTTTAAAAGGGTGACTAGTTTACTTTTCTACTTTTGCTAATGTACCTCGTCTTCAAACCTAGGAAGCAGTTCTGCAAGCCTTAATTTGAATTTGTGGTCATCAGAGTCATTCAGAAACACCACTATACCAATAGAATTGATTAATTTTAATTTATTTGATTTGTTGCGTAGTTTTTAGTAGAGGAGCTATTTGCTTAAAAGGACAATATCTGAAAATGCTAGATGGAAAAAATTCTAAACAGTTAATGCTGGAAATACAACACAGAAATCTAGAAGTTTTGGCTAATGGAAGCTTAACAGTAAATCAGCAGATTACTTTTAAAGATAGTGATTTCATACTTGTCAGCACATTTAATTGAACCTTAAACATTAGTGTTGGTAAAAATCTTCAGTGTCATCCAGTTTGGCCTTTCTTTAGTGTTAATTTTATAGCATGTTATTCTAATACATTACATTATCATTTTGTCCAAAAGTAGTCTATTTTTAAAGCATTTAAACGGGTCCAATGAGGATAGACTGTTATGCATTTGCTTAACAGTATCCATGAATTAAAGAAGTGTGAAATCAGCTTGACAAACACCTGGTCCCTCATCTAATTTAGAAACTTTTTCTTCACTTTCATGCTTAAAGTCTGGGGACAATATAGTTTTTTAAAAGACTACTGGACAGTAAGGAAGAAGGCCACAACACATCTTTATTATTCCAAACGGGATGAGAAATTAACCGATAGTTTTGTGTTTAAGTGGAAAAAGCCAGCATTTACTAGTCAAAAATTTCCAAAATAGATGTTTTTACTAGCATATCAAAAATGTGTCACAATTGTTTTGGCAATAGTAATTGGCATAAATCCAACTAGCCAGTTCAAGTAATGTGAATATGAATAAAATTACCATCATGAATTACTTTCAAAATGCCAGATTCATCAGTTTAACAGCCAACTTCTGTCGTTTCAAATCATTAGCTCATTTCAAACATAGCTCTTAGAAAAAATTCCCAAATTCATAGGTAACATATGTTTTATTTCAGTCTGGCTATATCTTGGAACATCAAATAAAATCAGCATTTCAAAAGGATACTGGAGATATTTGAACAAATCCATCATATCATCACCTCCCTTTTGCTTAGATTTCATATAAACATAAAGAGATGAGTTCAAGTGTCCAGAAAGCCCAACTTTCAGTATGTTCTTCATATTTTAAAGAAAGCATATGTTAAGAAGAAAATGCCATCATCTTTGTAATCTTTAGGGTAGCACCAAAAGCTTTCAAGCCAATAATACTTGTGTACTTAGGAGAATTAAAAATTTTAAATGTTTTCAAAATATGCTGAAATATGAAATAATGCAGATGACACACTGTATGCACCTGATGTGAATCACTGCAACACTTTGCTGTTCTTTTCTGTGTTGCATGTGGCTAATCAAGGGGGGACGGAGGGGGAAGTAGTATATTTTTTTCAGACAGATACAGCAAAACACATTGGCACAGATAAATACAGGAATTACTGAAGTTTTCTGCTGCTCAGCTTAGACTATGAGGTCAAAGAGTATGACTAGCACTGGGAGGGCTTTTGTTTCTCCTGATAAATAAGAAGCAAGAGAGGAAGAAGTCTTGACTGGTACATTTATAAGCTAACAAAAAAAGTGCAAGGGGTAACTGTTCAGTAACCCAGGAAGATCCAGTGATACCAGCTCAGGTTTATTTAGCGATGTATCCATGTGCTATCCTTGCATATAAATAGCATCAATGTATCTATTTATATAAATGGCTATCCAGGACTATATTTTGTGATACTTTTGTTTCTCCACTTAGTAAATGATAGGAAATAAAGAAACAGTAAATACATTTGCAGAGATGCAGAGGAAAATCTTCTGTGCACCTGTTAGGCATGCTGGACATTGCAGTAGGGCTGGACACATGGTGATATATTTGCTGCTTTGATTTTCTGTTGCAATATTGCATATATTTTGTAAATTGTAGATATATTCCTATGAAGGCACTTTCTAAAAACCATATCAGGGACTATATATTACATTTAGGTGCTTGTTACAGATCAAGACTAAGTACATGCAGTTGATAGCAAAGCAGTAGTATATGAAATCAGAAATAAAACATATGAAGTAGTATGCAACAGGGATTACCAAAGGTGACAGAGATTTTACCCGCAGTAAATTGCAACATTTGAAGAAGCTGTGCTACGAATTTTACATTAATAAATACTCTTTGATTAGTTCCGAGGTTTGTTTATAGCAGTTGATTAGTTATAACAAGTGTGTAAATATTAGAGGGAAAATATGTAAAATGTTAAAAACAAGAATAAACATGAACAAAATTTAAATGAAATGTAAGAATACTTTTCAGCAGAGATGTATTTTCAACTTTGAAAAATGTCCTTATTTGTATCAGAGTATATAACCATGTTATTTTCTAAAGCTTATACAAGCCAATGGCTAAAAAATGAACAATTTATAGAAAGGGTCACACTAATATAAATTTATAGTGGCATTTTATGCATTGCTAACAAGACTTATCTAGTATTTTGCTATCTACTGCATTTCTTAACGTCTTGGAAAATGTTACATCACATAATTCTACAGAAGGAATTATAATTAAAAAAAAACAACCAGAAACCAATACTGTTATTTCCTATGCAAAACCTAATATCTCCTCTTGTAGGGAATTGTTGGCAAATGTAGAAACACTAAATAGCTGAAAATATGGATCTCTATATTAAATAATAGCTATGCCTAATAGTTACTATGTAACAAAAAAGAGAAATGAGCTAAAAATATTACATAATTGACATCTAATCTAAATCAGACACAAACAGTGCCACGCAAGCATCCTAACATGAGTAAATATTCAGACTTCAAGCACCACAAGCTCTTAAGCTTATCTTTTGTTAATGTCGTGGATTACAAATAGAATCAGGGAGCACAAGTAGAGAAGGTCTTTTTGTGCCAAGTACTATGTAAGAAGGCAAGAGTGGAGAGCAAAAAAACCAATCCAAAAAATGTGCTTAAAGTTAACTTACATTCCCTTTTATCTTTGTGATATAAGAGTAATTCCATGTAATCCACATGAAAATATTTTCCACATATTCACCTTCAATTTCTTCAACAAGCTGTTTTGCTGTAATTTTCAGACTTTTGTCTAAATGCATTTATTTACAAATAACACTATAAATGGAAGGAGGCAAAAGAAAGCAATAGTTTGTCCATAAACATCTAATTGATGCAATTTTGTGAAATTGATATGAAGGTCTTCTTATTGTTTAAAAGGTGCAGATTTTCTGCAAGTGACTTAGCCTTATGATGCTGCCAGCTGCGGCAAATTCTCTTACATCGTGTGCATGCAGCTGTGGAGCCTTCCCAGTTCAGTTGGTCCTCTGGTCCTTTTCTGTTTAAAGAATATTTTTCATGTGCAAGTACTCCTGTAGCCTTTTAAACTTGAACAGATGTGAAATGATTAATTGTATTTTCTCCAAAAGGGATTTTCATAATTGTCCTTACACTTATTCCTTATAAAATATAATTATGATAGATATTATTAGCAGCTTGCTGAAGATGAGACTGACCATTTTTTTTGTCAGCTGTTGACAAAGAAGGAGGAAAGTGACAAAGCAGGCATGAAGCAGAGACAGGTGTTTTGGTGTTTTGTTTTGCCTTTTACACTTTCCATACTACTTATAAGCCATCACCACATATCCTACTCTTATAGCTGTGCAGGACCTTTACTGAATTCAATCACCTTTCATTGAAACAATCATTTATCCCTTTGTACCTTATTATACTGGTGAATTCATACCTGACATGGAAAGTATCTGGCATTTTTGTACAATTCTTGAGATTTCTTACGATAAATCAAGACATTTAAATTTAAATTGTTTATTTTAATCAAAAAAAAGTATATATTTAAATTTGTTAGAATACTGCAAATAAATTCAGTAGTGTTCTCTACATTGAGCTGGAATGGGTAGAAAAATCCTACACTTAGTTAAAATATAAAGACTTGCTACCAGCTCATGGAGCATTTTAATGAATAACCCTTTTGCTTCCTGAAGTTTGTAAGAGACACGACTGTGGATTAAGTTTTTGCAGGCTGTGAAACAATTGTTTTATCAGTCTCTAGCATGTTATACCTCACCACAAGATAAGAAATTTTAGCAGATGGTATATTGTTTGCCATTTTTAAGTAATAGAAGAATATAAATCTCTGTAAGTTTCTTTTCAGTATTTCACCTGTAAATACCCTTTTTGTAACATGAGAAATCATAGACCATGAAATACATTTTACATCAATGTTACGCAGCCAACTAAATCCAGTGAATATTTATAATCTCAGTTCCTGAAAAGTCTTTCAGTTTCCATGTGGTTCAATGTTTTATTTTTCTAATGGTAGTATTAAATTAAAAGGGAAGCCTCTGGATTGCATTTAGTTAAAATAATTTATTTAAGACTGTTACTAACATTTAAATTCCTAAACATTACCCATTCAAAAAAACAATGTCTGCTTTGTTTCAGCCATTTATGTAGTACTTTTCTCATATTTCTCAATATCAGGGGAGGGGAGGGGAGGAGCTTTGAAGCTGTCACCATCTTATTCTGAAAATATATATTCTGTTTGTTAGATTTCTGTGGCAGCAGAATGTCTTTTTATTTTCTGTTTTTTGAGATTTCCCTTTTTATACACAATGTTTTAGAAATAAATTATTTAAATTTTTATTTAAAAAGAATATTTCAATATGGTTTGGGGTTTTAATTTCAAATAGTTATTTTTTTTTTAGCCCAAACTGTTATTTTCAGCTTTTCAGGTAACCAAGTATAGCATCACAGAATCATAGGATAGTTTGGGTTGGAAGGGACCTTGGAGATCATCTTGTTCTAAGCCCTCTGCCATGGGCACCTTCCACTAGACCAGGCTGTTAAAAGCCCCATTCAGCCTGGCCTTGAAATACTTGTAAAGTACTTTATATTTAAAACAAAGCACTTTGGTTTTTTTGCCGTTTCTTTTAAAATAAGTTCAATTAAAAGAAAATAAACCAAAAAATGAAACAACTCTAATAATAGCAATTTACACAGCTTCAGTTTGCTGGATTTGTGCCTTACTCAGGCTTGGACCAAAACACATTCTCTCAATGCTTAGAATCTTAAGCAAAGTTTATTCACTAAGGACGATTTCTTATAATGACATTACAGAAATAATTGTGCTATGATCACATGTGCTTATTGCTTGCAGGTTGTATCATGTCCCCATTATTTTATTTCTTCTATAGACTATTCCCAAAACCTCTAGTGCATGCATGAAGTTGCTTATCTGAATCTCTAAACTAAGAACACTGTGTGCTTGTGTAAATGCATATAGTTCGAATATGTATGTATAGAGCATACCTTTATATATATACATACAGGTACTCATGCAAGTAACAGAGTAATGATACAAGCATTCAAGAGGGCCAATTTTATGGAAGAATGCGATCAATAACACTATGTCTAAGCTAAGTGCTTGGAGATGACTACTCAAAAGATTATATATTTTAAATAATTTAAAATAATTTTGCAATCATCACATGAAATGAATTGAAGTATTTTTAGCATTACTATAAATTTTTAAGAAAATCAAGAGGCCCAGGGAAGTATCTTATGATCACAGTGCTAGCAATATTTTCATTCAGCAAATACATATGATTTACCTGCATATAATTACATGATAGAAATGCATCTAGTAAAATTATCTTGCTCTTCACATCATGTTCTGCTTGTTCCCTCTCTTCACCCTCCCTTTTTAAATTTCAATTTAAAAAGGCTTTCCATAATGAATGCTGAAAACCCAATGTAAATACTTTAAAGGATCAAACTTTGAAATGTGGTTACTGTGGCACATGTGTGTTCTGTAAATACAAACACAAGATATATCTGCTGAGAAATTATATTTGATAATTTGACAGCTTTGTGCCTTAAGAGTATAAAAAATTCATATTTTGTCAACAAGAAACTTCTTCCATTTGGTAAGAAGGGGCTACTATGATAGCATAAAAAGATTAATATTTTGAAAACATAAGATTATTATGGCAGTAGCATAATCCCCTTCTTATCGTAACAAATTAAAACCACTGCTCTCTGGCCTGTAGCTAGAATACCCCAGTTTTCTGTGAGGACCAAAGAAAAAGTGAATTCAACAAGCCCAGAAGTCTAGCACCTGCTTCATATTCTATTTTCAAAAGTTGGTACCTGGTTGTTTAACCTGGTCTCCTGGTAATCCCTGAGGATTACCAGGAACAGACTGAAAATGGAACAACCAATTGGAGCAGAGATACCATCTGAAAGAAGAACAAAATAATCTGTATATAAAAATTTATATGACCCAACAAATCAATTTCAGACTAGCAAAGAGGTGAATAAAAAAACAGAGAGGGGATAAAGACACATGTACAGGATCTCTGTTAACAGTATGCTTCATTGTTAGTCATTCAGGTCTTTCACTGCTGTATTGCAACTCTGTACAGAAAGGTTAGTGTGAAATAAATAAATAAATAAATAATTTGTTTATGCTTGGAACAGAAAAACTAGTAATTTGCCCTCGTTCATTCCAAACAAGGTAATATTACCTACAGCAGTGTAACTAATATTTATATCCAGAAATGATAAAGCCACAAATACTAAGAAGAGACAGGTAAGTGAAATGAGGACTGAGAATACTGGAAATCGGTCATGCAGCCCAACATCTTGCAGCCAAGGTAAGAGGTTGTCATGGTTTGAGATAGCCCCAAAATCCAGTTCCCTAGCTCTAAGCCCCCTCCCACATCTCAGCCTAATGTGAGATGGGTTTTTCCAGACAAAACACACCAGACTCAAAGTGGGGGAAAGGGAATATATTACAATGACTGTGCAAATAAATACCATATCACATTATACACATGATCACAACTATCTCTACCATGACATATGTATTTACAATGGATCAGATCTCCTCTCCCCTCCAAATAAAAGTCCAGGAGGGAAAGAAGGACAGATCCCTTCCAGTCCTTAAGCAGCAGCATCTTCTAAGGCAGAGATCTGTCTGTCCTCTCCACATGCAGCAGCTGATAGCTGGATTTCTGCCAGCACTCACGAGGGAGGTATCCAAGCTCCCTCGGCCCCCTTGACGCAGGCAAAGGGGTCTTCCGTGGGCTTTGTAACCCCAGACAAGGTCGTTTCACCACGTCATATCACGAAGACACAGGGGGGTCTTCGTGACGGTCTGGTATCTCTTGCAGGGCCTCTGTGCCCTGTCTCTCAGGCTGCCACCATGGCAGCAGTGCGAGGTGGGGAGCCAAGGTCAACTCCCCCCGCATTCCTCTTGGAGCTCTCTAGCTCCTCTCTCTCCAGTGCTGCATGTCTAAAACTCATCTCCTTAATAGGAGTCCATCTCCCTCTTTTCTCAGAGGGATCTCAAAGGAGTTTTGGGGGGCTGGTACAGTCTTACCCCCAGAACTCTGTCTCTCAGCTGCTGGCTCTCTTTTTCCTGGCTCTCCTTCCAGGAGTCCTTTCTCTGGTGCTGCATGTTGCTTCTGCTGCTTCTCCGGTTCAGGTCTTATCTCTGGCTCTCTGCCACCGTTTCTCTGGTCATTGCCGGCTGCTGCTCTGTGCCGGGAGAAAAACATCTCCCGGCATAACTACAGACACTTAGTCCAGTCTAGCACTGTTCCAAGTCTCTGCAATCCCCCCAGCCGGGGCTGGGAGGCCCCAGAGGCCCCAAAGGGCTCAGAGCCCCTTCCTCATGGCTCTACAACATGGCCACCTCTCCTACCACAACCAAACTACAACTCATCTCTTCTGGTGAGCTTGTGATATGTTGACATTTCTGCAGGAGCGCCCATTGGGCAGAACTTCAAAACTTCCAGGGGTTTCCACCCCTTGGGGTCTACCACTTTTCTTAGCCTCTGGGGGAAAACAAAGTCCAAACCACTACAAAGGTAAAAGAAATTCCCTGATAGCACTCCTGAATAAATTGGAAAAAGCTTTACTTTCTCTGCTTAGCTCAAATTCACTCTTTAAACTGTTAGCTGAAAAAAGATAATAAACAAAGGCAAATTTCATCTGGTTTTGGCCCACTGCAAAGACTGGTTGCTCTACAGAACAGCTTGCTGAGCTCTGGAATGTAAAACTGAAGGAAATATCTATAAAAAGTTAACTTCAAAAAGCTGTGCATTAAATACATTTTAAAATGTATTAATTTACTCAACATGCATACACATGGAAAACTGTAAACTGTATTCCAAGATACATTATTAGAGTAGTTTCTAAATAGGGCATTGATTAAGCAGAAATATGACATGATGAAATGTCTTAATATACCTCATATTTATGGTAGATTTTTTCCACTCCTTTTTGCTTTGGGAAGTTAAACTCTACAGTGCAAATATTGTTTTAAAAATTATGAGGCTTTAGTTTTCAAACTAACTCAGTAGAATAATGTAAATTGTAATTTATGTAATGCAAGGAAAGAATTGAGGAATTTTCTTCTACATAGTATAATTACAAAAGGAATTGGCCTATTACATTATTTTTCATTAATCTGTTAGTCTGGCAATAGGCAAAAGCTTATGGTATGGAAAGAAAAAAACAGACACAAAAGCTGTGTGAAAAAACTTACATGATCTGAGCACAATCTATATAGTATCAACTTTGTGGATCCTCCAGTGATAATTTAGTTAAATGCTTAGCAGGCTAGTGAAAATAATATTTGGCAAATTATTTGCCCAACTTCCTGCTGACATTGTTTTGTAGGGTACATAAGCTAAGGATGGCACTATTCAAGAGATAAAGCAAAAAGACCGCTATAAAGCTTGTTGTGTAAGATACACATGATGTCTGAAGTGGAAGTAACAAAGCAGGGAGGATATGGATGCAAAAAAAGACATGTAAGAAAACAGTAACACATGGAAATACTTGGCTGTGACATGTATATTCAACTGAACTGCACATTTTTGTTGCTGCTATAATCTAAACAATATTTATTCGTACTGGGAACTTCCTTGGGATTATGCGCATATATATCTGCAACCAGGAAACTCATGAAGACATGTGTTCACAACTTTTAGTGGAATAGAAAACACCAATTTTGTGAACACTTTTTATGCATGTATACCTGCTCTTACTAATTTTCAAAAGCAAAACACATTTCAAAGCTAAAAATCAAGAAAATGCCTTCAGAAACTTTAACTGGTTGGCCTTTGCCAGTCATGATCAAGTCCTACATTGTAGCTTTGGTCAGAGATGTGAGGAGAACAAGGGAAGATGTACAGCACTCTGTGATGCTGCAATACAGTGATTCAGGGAGGATTTGATTAATTCCTTAAGACAGGAGAAAAAAAGTGTCACTGTAGGATGGTCTGTATCTTTCTAATTCAAATGACTCACAGAAGACATAAGAGTGACAGAGGAAGGTTCTCCCATGTAATGATGAAATTCACACCTGCCAGACTTGTGACTTTGTGTCTCTGCATGATGAACTTTAAAAGTTTCGATTTCATCTTGGTCCAGGTTGGGAGAATTTTTCTTAATCTCAGAATTCTCATGACAGAAATATAATTTATCTGGCAAGTATATAAAAATCATAGAATCATTGAGGTTGGAAAAGACTTCCTAGATCATAGAGTCCAATCTTTGACCGAACTCTAAGTGCCATGTCCAGTCCTTCCTTGAACTCTTCCAGGGATGATGACTCCACCACTTCCCTGAGCAGCCTGTTCCAATGCCTGACCACCCTTTCAGTGAAGAAATTCCTCCTCATGTCCAACCTGAACTTACCCTGGTGCAACTTGAGGCTCTTTCCTCTTGTTCTGTCACTAGCTGCCTTGGAGAAGAGACCCCCACCTTGCTATAACCTTCTTTCAGGTAGTTACAGAGAGCAATGGGGTCTCCCATGAGCCTCCTTTTCTCCAGGCTAAACAGTTCCAGCTCCTTCAGCTGCTCCTCATAGGACATGCAATCCAGACCCTTCCCCAGCTCCACTGCCCTTCTCTAGACTTGCTCTGGCACCTCAAGTCTTTCTTGAAGTGAAGGGCCCAGAACTGGACACAGGATTTGAGGTGCAGCCAGTGCCGAGTACAAGGGGAATAGTCACTGCCCTGATCCTGCCTCCACCATTTTGATGCAGGCCAAGATTCATACTGCTGGCTCATGTTCACCTGGCTGTCAACCACCACACCCAGGTCCTCTTCTGCTGGGCTGCCTTCCAGCCACTCTTCCCCCAGCCTGTAGCACTGCAATGGGGTTGATGGGATCCAAGTGCAGGAACAAGCACTTTGTCTTATTGAATCTCATACAGCTGACCTTGGCCCAGTGATCTAACCTGTCCAGATGCCTCTACAGAGGCATCTGCTTCCTACATCCAGCAGATCAACACTCTGCCCAATTTAGTGCTGTCTGCAAATTTACGGAGGGTAGACTTGATCCCCTTGTCCACACCATCAATAAAGATATTAAACAGGATTGGGGCCCACAACCGAGCCTTGGGGAATCCTGCTAGCAACCAGCTGCCAACTGGATGCAACATATTTGCTACCACTCTCTGGGCCCGGCCATCCAGCCAGTTTTCAATCCAGTGGAGAGTGCACCTGTCCAAGCTGGGGGCTGCCAGCTTCTCCAGCAGAATGTCACAGGAGACAGTGTCAAAGGCTTTGCTGAAGTCCAGGTAGGCACATCCACAGCCTTTCCCTCATTTACCAGGCAGGTCATAAAAGGCGATCAGCTTGGTCAAGTAGGACCTGCCTTTTCTAAAACCCATACGGTTTTAGAATCAGGCTGGGCCTGATTCCCTGGTCCTCCTTTATGTGCTGCGTGACGACACTCAAGATGATCTTTCCATAACCTTACCAGACACTGAGGTCAGGCTGAGAGGCCTGTAGTTCCACAGATCCTGCTTCTGCCTCTTCTTGTGGATATCACCTTGTCCAACCTCCACTCATCTGGGACCTCCCCAGTTAGCCAGGACGGATGATAAACGATGGAGAATGGCTTGGAGTCCACTCTCTGGAAGTCCAAAGTAGAGGTTTTGCTGACCATCCAAATACTACATACGAAATTTTGGAAGATGCCCAAAAAAACCCAGATACACTGGAGCCTACAGTATCTGGAAAATTACTATTACTTAATACTATTTCCAGCATTTGAAACAGGAATCTGTAGGCTATTAACTTCTTTGCAGCTGCTTGCACATTTCAGAGAACATGCTGCTATGCAACACCATTAGATCAATGCTGATTAGGACAGATCTGAGAGAGATAAAAAATGTAAAAATTCATTGCTATATTTGAACTTCTGAACTTCGTATTTCTAAAGATCAGAAATCAGCACAAAGTTCAGCGCTTTCAGAAAAAGCTTAATTCCTTCACAAACAGCCACCAAATAAATAAATAAACAAATGAGACCATGCAGCTAAATTTAGTGCAATGCTTCTCTCTTTTTTTTTGAAATTCTAATTTTCTCTATATTTCTGCTCAAGGTAAATAGCATTTTTACTACATAATTGTGGAGCATCATGTGGATTTTATTCTAGGATAAAAATATTAAAAGAATAAACTGTCAAAAATGTATTGAAATTGTTTTAATTATTCAGTATTTTTAACAAGCATGACAAATTCAGAAATGACAGAGAGCCTTAGGATCATAAAACCTAATGTATCTGCTGCAGCTGGCACTTGCAATGTCTATTTCATCATAAACAGCAGTTTTTCTGATTCTGAAGTATCTGAAACAGCCACAGATATGGCTGAAACCATGAAGATAGAAGTGGGCACTGTGTAAAAGTATTATTTTTTGTCTACTTACACCATTTTTTAGTGACTGGGTCACTTCACAGGAAGAGATGAAGTGCTTGTAATGGCTACATAAAGATTCTTATGAGCATAAGAACCTTTGATAGGTGGCAGGATCCCAGAAGATAAGAGGCTCAAGTACTAATAGCCGGATGGCTGTGGAGCCAACCAAGGATTGTTGGTCATAACAGGCCATGAGAAAGAATAAGATATGGCTGGAGATGGGTCCATGCAAAGAGTCTTTATCTTGAAGGAATATATTAAATCCATGGAAATATAAGTAAATTGAAAAAGTAAGTTATGCAATTATTTCAAAGATGAAAATATTTTTAAGACTAAAGGCATTTTGCTTCATGAAACCAGCTGAAATCAAAAAGAAAAGAAGGCATGAGGATAAAAGGAACAAGACATATGTGCACAGAAAGTTGGATGAAACAAAAACATAAAAAGAGTAAAGAAGTTCCCAGGAAAGTTTAAGAAGGTGTTAAGGCTGTTTAAAAGCTTGTTTTGTCAATAATAAAAAAACCCTCAAACATATGAAAGAAAATAAAGGATGGAATTATCAGTTTCTGATAAACTAATTTTAAGTATATTCATAGAAGCTTTGTAGCAATGATATTAATCAGCACAGATTTATTTGTTTATGGCAGAAGAAAATTATGTGCTATTTCTAGATTAGTATTCTCAATATCCATAAATGGTATTGCAGATCATAAAGCTGTTAAGTATGTAAAAATCAGTGTTTACTAGACAGACGTATCAACTGTGGAAATTATTAAACTCAACAATTTTTCACAAAGGGAATATTAAGTACAAGAGAGCCATAATTAAAAAGGTTTGTGGAAATATCATATTAAAATATTTAAGTGTGCTTCAATGTAAAGAAAACAAATAAAAAAAAAAAACCAAACACCAGAAAAAGTTGTAGGAACACAGCTAGAACTCTCTTTGGTACTATTAAGTTACACATCGGTGCATGGCAAAATGGAACTGGCACCCGTCGGAAAGTTGTGTAGAAATCTGAGGCTATTTGACTTTGTAATAAATTATGTTCAAAATAAGAGGTTAAATATTTAGAAGAAAAGTTCAATAGACATATTCTATGACAGAAATTAATATAACTTGAGCCTTCCCATATGACAGTACACATGTAAGATATGAAGAAGACAGTACATCCATGCTATTATACAAGTATCTACTTGCAAAGCACGTAGATACACTTAAAGGTGGACAATGAATGACACAAAAGTAATTTAATAGAACAGAATAAATTTTCATATTCTTTTGCCAAGAGGAGGAGGGAAATTTCTGAGCCTAGCATTGCCGATACAAAAGAGGGTTTGTATTAACTGCTGGTGAATGCTGCAAGGTGAAAATACATGCACAGATCCATACAAAGCTTGGAACTATGACCTCAATTTGCTGGATGTAGACCAATATTTCAAGCAAGCATCATTTTTAGCCTTCTTTTATATTCTTTCCTGGATAAAATACTAAAACATTTTGCTGATGGGGAACAGCTACCTCACGGCCAGCAATTTGCATGCCAAATGAGATCAAATCAGAGCATGGGAATTGTTGACACATGTTGTGCTATAATCAAGTATTTTTTACCTGAAGTACTCATTCAGTTAGCAAATATAAAGATCTGTGGACCATGGGGAAAGGTGAACCTCCTGCAGCATTTCAGGAGAATTTGACATTGGTCCTGAGAAACAATATTCTTGTTCACTGCTTTCTTTAGGCTCGTTGTACTAATTTTAGTTTATCTATTCTGTATTAAAGACTCAACTTACTATGAGCTCAGTTTTCATTAACAAAAAACTTACCTAAACACACACAAAAAGAAAAATATCAAAGTAACAGTTAACTAGGAGCCAATGTGTACTGCTTCTGAACAACAAATTGTAAGGCTCAGCATGTGACAGTTAATGGTCTTCATGTAGGTTGTGTGATACAGCATACAATGCAACGACAAGCCCAGTTTTTCCTTTTTAACTGCTATTTCTATAACATCCTTATCTGTCTAAATTTGCTGAGTCTCTCTTTCTTTATGTTGTGGTAGTAAAGCAGATTGCTGATATTATGAGAAATAAAATACGGTTTTATTATAAAACAAAATTATAGGCGCATTGTGAAGTTGTAAGGTATGCAGTTCCAAACTGGACTGGGTACCAGGGTTCTTTTGCGGTCGGGATAAGGGAAATATAAAGTTCCTAAAAATTAAAATCTTTCTGGGCCATTTGGCAAATTTTGTACACAGGGGTTTCTTTTCTCTCTTTGGGCTAAGAACAAGGGAAGATCCATCATTTTTGACAGAGGATGCCTCGCAGCTAATT
Organism: Pipra filicauda; assembly: GCF_003945595.2. Lineage (NCBI taxonomy): Eukaryota > Metazoa > Chordata > Aves > Passeriformes > Pipridae > Pipra > Pipra filicauda. The sequence goes on from NW_024103589.1 coordinate 21,715, forward strand.
GGAAGGAAGGGAAAGCCCCTTTTCAGAGAAAAGAAACCTTTTTAGGCAAAAATGACTATATTAAACTTATCTGAAAAAGGGTGGGATTTTGTAAAACTATAAAATGCATGAAATTAAACTCAACGGGTCTTTCTTCCCGGAAACTTGGTGTGAGGAAGACCCAGCGCACTGAATAAATTCTTCCTTGTTGATATTTGTTTCATGAGTTTATGCCATCTTTCTAAATTCAAAGGAGGAATTTTTTCCCACAGTAGCGTAGTACCTAGTGCAACGTCTTCTGCAGAAATTTTGCAGGTAATTTCCTCAAGCACTACAGAGACAACACATATAGGACAGAGCTACTCTGTAATTTACTTCTGGATAACAAATCATCAATTTTGTCACTTCTCTAACAAAATCAAAATAATTTTCATCTCCTGGATAGATTTTTAACTGTGCTATTACAATATTATCCAATAATACTAGTATCATGCATATTTAATTTTATTTCAGAGATAAAACATTTTCTGGAAGGAAGAGGAAGATAAACTGACACAAAATGAAACAATTCTTCATGTTAAAAATACCCAGCATGAAAACTCAGTTGTGAGGAAGGTAAATTAAAATGTATGCATTTATCCAATCATTTTAAATACCATAATTACACTGACTGCTCATCAAAAGACTTTTAAGACTCATTAAAACTGTAAAACATTTCTCATTAAATATATATTTAAATGAAGATTCTGTAATGTATCTACATGGTATTTTAAATCATACAAAAAAAATTCTGGTGAAAAATCTAGTTGAAGTTTAGGTAAGAATTACAGCTTAATGATGGGGGCACAGTGGTTGCCTTTTAGTTAAAATTGAATATTACCATGATGTATCCATCTTTAGCCTGAACTTGTGCATAAAATAGTCAATCTTCATGAAATTACACGTGCCAAATATTCTTTCAGATCACACAGTCTCAAGTTCTCCAGGATTTACATCAGTCCCTATATTCTGATCTGGCTTTAATGTTTCTCAGTTTTACTAGCCGCATTGCTTTTCTCAATCTTACTAATAAAATTGCTCCTTTTATTCTTCCAAGTGGTGTCACTCTGGTGTGAGATTAACTCATTTTGAGCACTGGACCAATAGACTTTCACAAGTCTCCCAACCTGGTCTTCAACCAGGTTCCATAGGTTAAAGCTGCTCAATACCGTATGCAAACATTCTCCATTAGAATCTGAACACATTCACTGCTATTCATCATTAAAGTTGGAAGGGATCTCTAGAAGTCATCTAGCCCAACCCTGCACTAAAACCAAGTGTAACTATATCAGTTTGCTCAGGTCCATGTTCAGTGAAGTCTTGACTTTCTAAGGACAGAAAGTCCACAGCGTCTTTGGGCAACTGCTCCAGTGTTTGATGTCCCCCAAATCCAGCATAAATATATGTAGCTATCTGCAGCCTTTGTTGGACTGTATATCATTGCTAACTATATATAGACTTGTTAACTATTTTTTTCAGACTGTAGATCTAGTTCTAGCAAACTAGGCAATATGAAGCTATGGAAGAGCTTTCTATGAGTAAAAAAGGAAGACATATCAAAGTCTGGCTTTTCTTAATATATTTTTGATGAACATGAGCAATTAAATCTGTAGCTTTGTTTAAGGATGCAGAAATCCAGTGTGGAAGTCTTCACTGGCATTTGACTCCCTCCTGTGATCTGATGAAACAAGGGAAAACCCAGGAAGCAAATATAAACAAGGAGAAGCTTCCTTGCTGTGTCTCACTTGCAGGAAAGTAAGGGAACACCACCTACAGGACAGGTAAGGATATCCTTTCGTGAAAAGAACCTATTCAAAAGAGGCTGAAACTTCCAGAGTTTCAGGGGTATAGGAATAAAGCATGTGGATATGATGGTAAAAGAAGACAGACATGCCAACATGGAAAAGGAAGAAAGTTTGTACATAGGTAGGGGCAACACTACATTGATCTGTGACAATGGGATGAGGAAACATATGTCTTTCTGTCTTTGAGGTGCTCAGAAGGAGATATGGTTAAAGGACTTCTAACTGCCTCCTTATAAGAGAATTGGCACTGCAGTTCTTCAGCTTTCTGTATGGAGATTTCCAGTGGCACGATAAATGCATACATTTGATTTTTTAATATAATCTTCTCAAAACAGCAACATAGAGAAATGTATCTCTATTTAATAGATTGCAAAAACAAGATAGAGAAAGATTACTGAGGCCCAGAGTTCATAGTCTTCTTAACTGGTGCACTCTAGTTTTCACTGAAGAAGCAAAGGAACAAAATAATCCTTCAGCTCAGTTTTTTTTTCCTTGTGCTCTACCTGTTCTCTTTGCTGCAAGTGATTTCATTAGAAATACACAGACATTAAATTAATAAAAATCACTGTGGACAGTTCTACTTTGTTTTAAAAGGGGTGACTAACAAGATTTTTCCTCCAGCTTCCCCGTCCTTCCTGGTCATAGTCTCAGGTGAGCTTCTCTAAAACTGCACAATACTGGAGGGGAAGCTGGTGTGGCAGAGATTAATTTCCAGAACTCAATTTCAAAAGAAGGATTTTTAATAAGGAGTCTCAGCACATGGATAGTGTGAGAGGCCAGAAGTTTTTTCCACCTTTCCTGGCTCTTGAGTGCCTGTATTCCAGCAGTAAGAGCTCTCCATCCAGCCTGAACAAAAGGAGGGATACCACCAAACGTATCTCACTAAATGGGCACTGTTAGAAGCTTCTGACATTTTTGAAAAATAAGATAGCCATACAAGGTAAGTCTTGAACTATTTTGTAGGATTTTCACTCCACACTGTTTGCCAACTATGTGATTGTCAGTTTCACATGGGGTGTTTGTTATTTTCTTCTCCTCAATGATCTATGTTTGAAATTCACAGACTCATAGAGTGGTTTCGGTTGGAAGGGACCTTAAAGATCATCTCACTCCAACCTCCCATCATGGGCAGGGACACTTTCCACTAGACTAGGTTGCTCAAAGCCCCAGCCATCAAACTGCTGCCCTTGACATTCCTTTTTTTCTTCTCTTCCCTCTCTTTCTCATCAGTCTTTTCTCCAAATGCTCAAGGAGCAAACAAGTTAGACCTGTCTCCCTCTATATACACCTTCTGTGTGTCCTTCCAAACAGAAGGGTAAAAATGGTACAAAAAGAGCTACAGATCTGAAGAAATAAAAATGAGCTGCAGTTTTAGCAATCAGCACTTGTAATAGACTACATAAATTCTAATGTTCACAGAAATAACAAAACCTTCTTGAACACCACCAATGATTAATTAGAAAGTCTGTCTCACAGATTTTTCTCTCAGGTGTAGTAATCTTGCGGACCTTATCATTAAGGCTTAGTTAAGCTCCAACGGGTTGATAGGCAGTGAAAAAGAGTGATGATCTTGGGTTTTATGCAAGACAGTTATCCTGTCATGTTACCTTAGAGTACAAAACAATGCCAAATAAAAGTAAATTTTTCAAGTGCCAGTATAATGAATTATTTATAAAAATTCATTACTATATTTTCAATATAAGTGCAACTTCCAGGAAGTATAGAGCTGCATACTCTATACTTCATACAGGATACACTGTTTTCACACTATTTTTGGATTAGCTGCACTAAAAATCTGAAACAAAAACATACAGAAAACCTACAAAAACTATTACCTAGTGTAAATAAACCACATATATTTTGTCATAATATGTCTGTATATTGAAAGATAATGTTATTTTTTTACCTTTCAACCATTGTATTTTCAGTGTGCTTCTAAGGACCACTGTGTGATACCTTAAAGAAGTAGGAATGGCATATGTCCCTTTAGAAGAAGCTCAGCAAAATATAAAATTTACTGAGATAATTATTGCTTCTCACAGATTCCCTGGCACATTAAATGTTATTTACTTGCCTCTGTATTGCACACAATATGATAATAAACCATCATAAAACTTAACTTTTTTGTACACAAACCAGGAAGCCAAAATTACCTAAAAGACATAATAACTCTAGTTCTGCTCCCTTTGTTTTATATTTTCTCAAATAAGTTATAATTTAACATGATTAGAAGACAAACAAATACAATATGTAGATAGTTACACTGTCAAATATGTATTTGCTCATTACATTTGAGATCACTTAAACCGTATTACCAGATGAGAGCCTTTGACTAGTTCTGAGTAAATAAAAAGACAGTCTTAATAGTTTAAATAGAACAATTTTTTAGAAGTGTAGCATAGTAAACCTTAATTCTGACATTTACATGTCTTGCCATATACAATCCTTGCTTGTATAAACACAAATTATTTCTTCTATATTTAGGCAAAGGATGGGGCTACCACGGAAGATGTTGTTCCAGCACAAGCCAGACAAGAGAGATGCTTAACATTATAGTTTTTCTGAAGGTAAAAGAAACTTTGACCCTCTGGTTGTTTCTTCCCTCCAAGGCAATGGGCAATATGAAAAGAAAGTGCAAACCCCCACAACATGTGAAGCAATGCTTAGCTTCCATTCAGAGGATTCAAGGATCTCTGCTTAAGAGAATATCTGACTTCAAGTAACAACAGCAGAAT
>NW_024103590.1:5000-26096 GCF_003945595.2 Pipra filicauda
TAGGGGAATGTGTCTGAGTTGTTGGGAATGTGCGTGAGGGTTCGTAATTTCAGCGAAATGTGTGAGAGTGTGTCTGAGCATCTGTGAGTGCGTTCGATTGTTCCTGAACCTCTCTAATTTTGTGTGAATATGTGGGAGTGTATCTCGATGTGTTTCAATTATAGAGGTCTTCTGAGTTTTCTACATTTTTCTGGGTTTTTTATCATTTCTGCCTATTTTACTGTGTATGAGTGTGTCTGGTTTTAGCAAGGCTGTCAGATAATGTGCGAGAGGACGTGTGCGTGTTTGTGGGCTTGTCTGCCTCTAAGAATGTCTGGGTTTGGTCGTGGTTGTCATTTTGTGTGTGGGTGTGCCATAGTGAGATCACGGGAGCGCCAACATTTGTTAGTTTTTGCGAGTGTGTCTGAGGTTTTTCGATTTTTTCTCTTTTTTGTCCCTAATTGCTACTTTGTATTGATATGTATATGTGTACGACTTTTTCCTCAGTGTGTCTATGTGTTTTTGGGAGTGCGTTTGTTGAAATTTTTCTTTTCGTGTGCAGTTGTGTGTGAAGCTGTCTCGGGGTTTCTGACCCTGCCTTGCTGCGTTTGTCTGTATTTCAATGTCTTGGCGTGTGTCTGGTTATTTGTCAGAGTGTGTGGCTGAGTCGTAGTGTGTCCGGGAGTGTACGAGTTTGGATATTTGCAAGGACCTCCGGGCGATTGCGAGAGTGTTTTGTTGTGTTATGCTTGTGCAACTGTGTTTTTTTGCTCTCCCATGTGCACGGGTCTGTTGGCCCTTACAAAGTTGTGGATGGGTGTGCTGCTGTGTTCTTCTGAGAGTAGAGGTAAGCCTGAGAGTGATCGAGTTTGCACGACTGCGATTGATTGCGTTTGGCCGAACCTGGGTGTGTTCCTTTCTGTACGTGTTTACTTCAGTGTTCTCGGCTGTACAGGGTACTTTTCGGTGCGCTCACCTGTGCACCCCCATGTACACAGAAGAACAATCGACCGGAGAATTATTGACCTTACAGCCAGGAAAGAAAGCCCTGAGTCCTCCACCTCTTTTCTGCTGCTGCGCCGCTCTCTGCACTACATCGACAGCATGCTCTTTCTGCCGGGATATTTTTGCTCTGGGAGGAATATATTTCCGTATTTAATTTTGACATTCGGACTGAAAATTTCAGGACAGCTCTCTTCCAATAGAACGAATACCCTTCGAGAAAGGAAAGAAAGCCCTGACCCTCTGTCTCTCCTATGCAGTTGCTGCGCAGATTTCCTCACTACGTGCGCAGCAAGATCTTTCTGCGGAGGAACATTTGTTCTGGTAGAACTCTTCTTCCATAAGGAATTTTGGCCCCGCAGAGCTCCTCACTTCCCAGTGGGCCTATCTGCAAACAACTGCCATTCCAGCCAAGAAAGAAAGCCCTGTCGCTCCTTGTCTACTGTGCAGGTTTTTCTCCACTCACGGCAAAACAGGTACAGCTAGAGCTATCTTTCCGGGCCCTTTTGTTCTTAAAGAAATCTTCCCAGGTCCAAAACTCTTGGTGTCCACTAGTGCCGATATTGGAGCACCAACGACCTTTGAGAGACAGAGGGTGAGACCTCTCTTTCCTTCTTGGAAGGGTAGTAGTTCACCTGCCGATTACCACAGGTGCTCTCGGGTGGTCTCCCGAGGCAACTCACCAAACACACCTCTGAACACACAAACACACCCGTTCAACCTCGAACACACTTGTGCACACCAGAATACTCTCTGGACGACCAAAGCAGAACCGTGCACACCTGAGCACTCCCGTGAACAGAGCACACCCAGGCATACCCATGCGCATTAGTTTTCACCTGCACACAACCAGAAAAACCAAAAGTAACTCGCAAACACTCACACACACAGGTATTCGCACACACCAGGAGAGAATAAACAAAACGTTTTATTTTGGTGTAGGTGTGTGTATCTATGTTTGCGAAAGTGTTTGTGACTGCTTAGAGGTGTGTTTAACTGGGAATTCTTGCGGGTGTATTTGGGTTTTTCCCGGTGTGCTCGGGTGTGCACGAGTGTGCACAGATATGCTTGGTTTTGCTCTGCTATGCTCTGGTCTGTTTGGTTGTGCACGGATGCGCTTGGATTTACTCGAATGTTTTCAGGTCTACAGGGGTGTTTTTGTTGCGTTCCGGTGTGCACAGATGAGCATACCGAAACACACCTCTGCAAGCCTGCTACTACTATCCAACCAGGAAATAAATCCATGAGACGGTGATGCGCCATTCTCGGAACTACATATATATAATGCTCTTTCTCTCCGGGAACCTTTACTCTGGGAGGAATATAGTTCCTTATACAATTTTGACCCTCGGACGCTCACCTTTCTCTTCTCCTATCCGGTGCAGGTAGCCCACACCAGCCAAGGATGGCCATCTTCAAGCTCAAAAACTGAAAACCAAACTCACTGACCCAAAAATCACGTCACCCATGCCACGCCCACCCTCTCGCTTTTTTGCTCTGCTTTCCTCCGATTCTGCTGGACACCCTGTCTGCTGGCCTCTGAAAAAAAAAAGGACACTTCAACTCACCTAAGAAGCTCAATGAAAGCTCAATGAACCTTTTCATAATTCTCAAGGTCAGTCTGGAGAACCAGGTCAGCTACATGGTGCATTCATACTCATGGTCAGTCTTCACCAACGAAGATTAGAGAAAGGCCTCTACCCACTTTTGCTACAAGCGCGGTGGTGATACAGGGCTTTGGAAAGGCGGGTAAGGCCTTCGAGCTTGCGCAATGGATTTTTTCAGGTGAGACTCTATGACCTGAAATGAGCCTACTCTTTAAAGAGTTGCCGGTGTATTTTGGTGCTAAAAAAAACCTCCGGAGCAGTTAATAAGGGGTGAGATAAGAAAGGATTTATTTGACAAGGCCAAGATGTTATACAACGCACCCGCCTTGCCTGAGAGGTTACATTTTATAACTTTATCCATCCAATCCCGGATGTGTCCACCCTACGGCCTTTCCTCTGGTCCACCCCGGGCCTACCTCCTTAGAATTGGGTCAGGGGACTTTTTGGGACAACCTACTTCATCATTCTCATAATCCTCAGAGCACAAAGGGTACATAGTTACCTAATTCTTGGCTCCGTTTTGTTATTCAGTCTTTGATACGCTGTTGTCCAAACAGTCTAGGTCTTGCCTTGACAAAAGACAAAACACTGCCACTGAATTCAGGTGTAGGTTTGATATGGGGAGCATAGAATGGGGTAAGAGGTTTAGGGAATGCAAACAAGGGACAGGAACAAGGGACAAGGTGTGGGGGGAGAGAGGTCTCTGCTTTTTAAAACTTAAAATTCTTACAAATATTACAAAAATAAAATATCTTTAGGGGCTTAAGGCATCAGTACCCCCTTTAGAGATTAAACAAGGCTCAAATTCAGCACTCACTTATAAAGAATATTTGCTGCTTTTTGCTCTAGCCAAATGTAAATTTGGGTTTTGAAATTATTTCATAGTTCCTAACCATACTAAGCAATACAAACAAGAGAAACAAACTTAAACAATATTTTTACAGTTTCTATAACAGTCCTTGCTGTTCTACTTTTCTCAGGAACAGAGGTTTTCTTATTCGTGGGTGAAATTCAGAGTCTTTGATGATAACTGTCCACATTGGAGATGGTCTGCTGGACTTAAAAACAGTTCTTTCCGTTTGGCTTGCTGGAGTTTCAGTCTTAGTGCAACATAAACTCAGTCCTTGGGCTGGAACACAGGAGCAGGATTGTCCAGCTTCACAGGCTCAAGCGACATGATAAATCTCTGCAGTTCCTTGCAAAGCAGATCTTAAAACATTAAACAATTCTACAGACAAACCTCTTTATGCAACTAAGGATTCGATGAAGTGTGACTCTATCTTTGATGACAATTTCATAGGAATTTTGGATATTGGAATTCCTGTATTTCAATCTTCTGAGAGAGGAGCTTGTGTTTATATCACATAAAGGCATTAGCAGCCAGTCACAGATCTAATAGTTCAGTCAAGGGCTTAAGAGACGCAGACTGCGTCTGGAGGCAGACAGCACCCTGGCAGTGCCAGTAGCCCACAACAGATAGCTTATACTCCCTGGACAAATTCTAGGCCTTACCGGGTGAAGGTTTCCTGTTCCTAAATCTCCCAGACTGTAGTCACTATCTTTACCTCATGGAGTAGTCTTAGAGGGACTCCTTGCCTCCATGGATAAAAACTACCTCACCTGTTAAAATAGGTACATTTATAGATATATGATATCAACAAAGCAATAAAGAAAAGAAAGCATTTTTAGCAAACAATTTAAGTAACTTAAACTTATTATACCAACAACGATGTTACCGGATTGCCTAAATGATTGTATGCAATGGTGCAAGGCAGATTTTTAGGGCCTTATTGGAGGGTTCGCAAAACCATTGCTCTAATTCCTGGTTAGCAGTAAGAAGCAGGATTCCCATGATGCAGTGTTGAACCTGCTAGAGCAGTACCACTGCTTTACAGAAGTTGTGATGACATCCAGGCAAAGGGCGACTCTGTGGTTTCTCGTCTCTGCTCCCTTTCACTACAGCATTGATACCACTTTCTTATCCGTCCTCTGTGTCAGTGTAGGAGTTCCTTTGCCAATTCACGTTCACACACACCCTCTAAGATGACACTAGATAAAAAGCAGATTCCACAATCACATGTAAATTTTACGGACCCTTCTTCAGACTGCTTCAGGAGAAATTCTTGCACAGGCTGCAGAGAGACATAGATATTTACAAATTGTCGTTGGAACGAGAAAAGTGCAAGTACAAACATTGCAAGTTTCGAAGCAATTCATGTGACAAAACCAAAAGTAATGTAAGCTATCAATTCTTAGCAATTAAGCTAACAATAAGCGAAGTTTAAAACAATATAAAATAGAAAGTAACAAAGAAACACAATAATTACAATATATGTATACATTTCTGTACCACCTTTTAGTGCAAATTAATTTCAGTTGTGTCAAAAGGCCTTTATCTACTCACTCTTGGTCTGGTGGTTTGCGTTTGCAGTTGAGACATATGTCTACACCTGCATAAATTTGTTCTTATGGATCCTCAGTTTGAATTTTAGTGGTTCAGCTTGAGGTCTGGTGGTTGGAACGAACAACCTGTGAACATTTAACTTCTTGACACGTTAGTTTTCATTCAAAATAGATCACTATTCAAAGAATCACCTTATTACTTTATAACATATTTTGCACCGCTTGTTTTTATTTTTTAGGTTAGCCAATAATTTACACTACTTCTCTCCTCCCTTCCCCCTTTCGATCTGATGGGAGGGTAAGGATTGTGCAGGTTTGGGAGGGCTGGAGTTGAAGCAACAGCTCCTTCTCTGCCCCCAATGGTGGAGGCAGAGATCCCTGTGTAAGACTGCACTGGGACTCCAGCCACAGACACCATTCTAGGCTCTCTTGCAGCCTCTGCCCCCCAGTCGATCTCTTGCTCGCAGAAGCTAAGGTGTTGTAAGTTGCTCCGCTCGTGTTGACCACAACCCGGAAATAATTTGCCTTTGTCCCTGCTACGGCCCCCGCTCTGTCTGCGGAGGCGGTAGCAGCCCCTGTACCAAATCTAGATTTTAGCTCTCCCGCAGTTGGATTCATCCTTCCTCTGTGCGAGGTTAAAGCTGCCCCAGCACTCGTATCTGCTGTCTCTGCCTGGACCACACTAGCAGGAACTAAAACTTGTTCACCAGTTAGAGCAACACCTAGGACTACCTTTTCTTGTCTTCATATTATTGTGCTCGCCACAGTTTTAAATTTTGGGATCGCTCCCTGTTCTATTTTCGCTTTCTCCGTCTCCAGATCTTTTCCGGTCACACGCACTCTCACTGTATCACAAAAAGGTAACACTTTTTTCTTCACAGCGCCAACCAGTCCCTTCGCCGTGGTAACGGCCATTCCAGAAACCTCCCCTGCTCTCTGAGCTGAGAGTTCTCTTGCCGTGGCAATGGTTTTTCTGACAATCGCCTCACCGCCCACCATATTAACTTTCTGCTTTCTGTTCTGATATACTGCCCAAATTATCTGTAATAATTTCTTCTTTTTATGGTTTGTGGGCTGTCCCACAAACAGGTATACAAGCTGTTTCTTTCCCAAGTCTGATTCTAAATCAATATCAATATATTTTCTAACATCATCTTTCAATCTGTTCAAAAAGTCTGTGGGCGAGTTATTTGCTCTTTGTTTGGTCTCCTACACTTTTACCCAACTCATATCTTGCACCTGGGGCATGCAACTCCGCTCGTACCGTTCTTATATCGCTATCACCACGATCAGGTGCCTGAGAACCCATCTCTTGTGCTAGGCTATTTTTAACCAGAAACACCTCTATATTTGGGGCCGTCACCCCCCCTTCACTGCTACCGATACAGCTATCAACCTCAGTTGTTACTATTTTCTCTGCTTTCAAGTTCACTTCTGCCTTTTTTATGGCAAATTTATCTACTCCGGCAAAGCTGCCAGCCACTGCAGAGCTACAAACTGCTTCCCTGCTCGCTGGAACAGACAGGGCATATCCCGCAACCTTGGCCCCTGAGGGGCCAGAAGTCTCTCCTGTTGTTATCCCTGAGTGTCTGCGTAGCTCTAGCTCAACTCTGCCGCGCTGCCAGAAGCTCCAACAAAGGTCGATCTTATTTGAATCTCTGTTCACTCCAACTAAAGTGACAGGACTCACTCCCACTGGACTCTAACTAATTTCTCCAGGGACATTAATTTTCCTAATCCCTCCTGGTGCACCCAGATCCGCACAAGGTGGTCCAACAATGGCTCCTGCCTAGGCCGCTCCCGCCTCTCACGGGCTGTTTTCTCTCTCATCCGATGATATTAACGCATTTAAGTCACTATTCCCCTTGTTCTTAAATATAACTCGTGTGACGGGGGTAGTTTTATCTTGATCTTTTCCCTCTTTCTCTAACACTATTTCCGATTTTTCTGCCCTTTCTGAGCTTTCTTTTATCTTATCTTCTACCCCCAATCCAGGGCTTGTTAATAGGAACAAAAACAACTCAGTGTATCGAATTTCCCGCCACCTCTGTTCTAAATGTAAAAGAGAGATTAATTGAAAAACCTGTTCGGTTCAAACGGACCAAATTCCTGCCATGCTACCCCTCTCATTTGTCCAAAGAAAGGCCAGGCATTCACAGACAGTCTACACAGCTCTTCCTTCTTTAAAGATGTCTCAGAACTAATTAAGATTTTCCAATGTTTTAGAACCAAACTCAGGGGGTATTCTTCAGGGATCTTAAATTTTAAATCCACCTAACCCATGCTTGCAAAACAAAAGCATATCACTCTCACAGACTGGGTCTCGAACTTGTTACTACTAGGTTACAAGGCTGCTAGGTAACCTCTCAGGTATTTACCGAGCTGTACCAAATTCAGAACGCCACCAGATCTCCCACAGGATAAGAGCACGGGAGGGCGTCCCCTTCCAGCAACCCAGCCCTAGGCTGATTGGCTCTGACCTGGGTAATTGGTGAACTACCCCTTTTACCTTCTGAAAAGTGACTTTTCGCGACTATTCCGAGGGCCCAAGTCAAAATTTTCAGGAATCCGTGTCCCCTATCCAAGGACACAAAACTTTCCCGAAGCTGCTAACTAAAAAATAGGTACCGTTTCCTTATTCGCTCTTTTTTTATCTCACTTCTATGCTCCCTGCTTGCTTTCCCGTGGGTTCTGTGGAGCTAAACACAAAAGCTGGGGGAGATCCCAAGCAGGTTTGGTGGCACTTACAGCATTTTAAAAAAATCCTAACCCTTAGAGAGAAATGGTCACTGCAAACGATTCCTTGATTGCAGAGGGGGGGTTGCTGTACTCAGTAACAAGAATACTCACATTGGGATGTAAAGAGAAAGGAAATCTTGGCTCTGTATATGTTTAAGAGAATATGTATAGGTACTTGTGTGTAAGACCTGCAAGGATGTAGGTCACAGACCTCCTTTCAAGCTGCCAAAGAATCAAGAAACTGTGCGATTTTCTGAAAAAGGCAAAAACTCGGCCTCTCTCGACACCTGTACCAATGGAGATGCAAAATACTTTTTCCTCCTCTCAGCTGAAGGTCTTAAACACTTCGATAGAAGTTTGAAATTGAACACTTTGCAGATGAGACAACCAGAGAAAGGTTTTTTGTGAAATCTATGTAATTCAGGGATGAAATGAATATTTTGGCCATGAAATTGAAAGTAAACTCTAGGGGACAGAGGGTATATTTAGAATGTAATAACTCAAATATTCAGTTGGGGAGCGTTTCAATTCATTAACAGGAACTCAATACTTTGGTGCTGCCTTTCTGAGAGGGAATAACAATTCTCTTAGTAAGGAAGGAAACCACGTAACACCAAGATATAAGGTGTAGAAGACAGGCTGCCAGAAGAGCTAAGGGAGAGCAGGACTTTTCTGTCCTGATTCTTTCTGTTCAAGTTGGTAGGAAAAAAATCCTGGAGGTGAACCAGATTAAATATAGTGAGCAAAACGAGTACGGACCCAAGGACAGAAGTAGATGGCACTTTCCCGGTGTTGTAAAGGGACAAACATGCCTAGCTGTTGGTGACAAAATTTGATGGTCTAGGACTAGCCTCGTGAGAAATCCCAAAATATTACAGGGCTCAGCGGTGAGGCACGTGCCTTTTCTATTTGCAGGTGCTGCCCAGGTGGCCTTGGGAAAGAGAGGAGAGTTGGAGGTGAGTCTGGGCAGTGGCAGGAAGAGCAGGGCTGCACCGATCTTTCCGAAATGCTATGGTATTTGTGTGTGGATTACCCAGGTATCCCGTGTGATGGTAGCTGCAGCCTGGGACTCTGTCTGGAGCGGGTGACTCCAAGGGCATCGGTGCGCCTAGGAGAGCGTGAGTATGGGAATTGTGGGGTTTTGGCTGAGCTGCTGCTAAACTCCTGCAAGTCTTCTTTCTAGTAGCTGACAAGGAGGAAAAGCCGGCGGCTGCGTTAACTTCTGAGGTAGCCGAGACGACCTTCTCTTACGTTGAAGAAGGCTCTCACATCCCTGGCTCTCGGAAAGATAACTGGAGGGCTGTGTCATGGAGAGGGGAGGGTAGCAGTTTGGGAATGGCAGGGATGGTTTTAGAAATGAGCGTAGGGGAACAGATGTACAATAACAGGCCCCGTAGCGCACCTAGGGGCAATGGCTTACTTTTGAGCACAAGACTAGACTGTGAAGGTCAGAGCATTTCCGGTCTCTGTCGTGTAGTTTGTCTAGTCCGTCTTGCGTGTCTCGTGGTTTCTCAGTTTAGATGTCTTTGCGTTCTGCCCCGAAAGAAAATTTTAGGAAGATTCGGGCATCATCTCGGGGGTCTTGCGCGTCTCCTCGGCACGGTGCCGGTATCATGTGTTCCTTGACATGCAATCTTGCATAGTAATCGCATCTTGGAATATTATAGTGGGGTGTATTCTGCGTCCACGTTTCTGGCTGTGTCGTCAGCCACTCCAACCATCCACAGTAAAGGAGGGGGTGTTGTTCTTCGCATCCTCCCAGTCTTCCATGCCACATAGATTAGTGGCCTGTCCCTCTGTGCTGTTTTGACAGGCCCTTCTTTTCCAAGGCGGTTATCTTGGTGTCTTTCCTCAGGCTTTCGTAGGTCATTGTTTCTCACCGTAGCAGTTGCATAGGTCTTCTGGCTTAACAGCGTCTCGATTCTCGGAGTTCTGCTTCTTGCTCAGAGCTTTCTCTCCTCATTGCGCCGCACGTTTGTCGTGTCCTATGTCAGGCGTGCCTGCGTTTGTCCTGGAGCTGCTCTGCCCTGATTTGTAGATGAGGGGGAAGTAGGTGGAGTAGACATAAGAGTCCTCGTGGTTGCACTTAGCTGCCTGAGGTGATGGGTGTTATTTTTTTGGGATGGGGCAGACATGGTCCTTCTGAGTGCAGTCCTGAGAGCACGGTTTTGTGGAGTTGATGGGAAATGCCTGGCAAGGAAATGATTTTTTTTTGTTGATGTACATATGTTAATGCAGAATAGAAGGACAACCCTAAACCCGGGCACATAGAGCTCGTTCAGCCCTGTAAGGACATCCATCTAAGGGAAGATCGATTCAAACCAAACATACGTCCTGAGGACCTGGCTACCAACGTCCAAGCTCACATGGATTCAATAGATGCACCAAAGGTTTAAAGGTAGGCTCAGTTCAGCTCATAGAGTCTCACCTAAAAAAATCCATTGCGCAAGCTCGAAGGCCTTACCCGCCTTTCCAAAGCCCTGTATCACCACCGCGCTTGTAGCAAAAGTGGGTAGAGGTCTTCCTCTAATCTTCGTTGGCGAAGACTTGCCATGAGGATGAATGCACCATGTAGCTGACCTGGTTCTCCAGACTGATCTTGAGAATTATGAAAAGGTTCATTGAGCTTTCATTGAGCTTCTTAGGTGAGTTGAAGTGTCCTTTTTTTTTTCAGAGGCCAGCAGACAGGGTGTCCAGCAGAATCGGAGGAAAGCAGAGCAAAAGAGCGAGAGGGTGGGTCGCCACTCGGCGTGGCATGGGTGACGTGATTTTTGGGTCAATGAGTTTGGTTTTCAGTTTTTGAGCGTGAAGATGGCCATCCGTGGCTGGTGTGGGCTACCTGCACCGGATAGGAGAAGAGAAAGGTGAGCGTCCGAGGGTCAAAATTGTATAAGGAACTATATTCCTCCCAGAGCAAAGGTGCTTGGAGAGAAAGAGCAATGTAGTTCCGAGAATGACGAAACACCCTCTCAGGACAGAGAAAAGATCATGGACTTCTTCCTGGTTGGATAGTAGGTCATCCGCCGGTAGGCTTGCAGAGGTGTGTTTCGGTGTGCTCATCTGTACACACTGGAACACAACAAAGAACACCCTTGCAGACCTGAAAACATTCGAGTAAATCCTAGAGCATCCGTGCACAACTAAAGAGACTCGAGACCATTACAGCAATACCAAGCATACCTGTGCAAACCCGAGCACACCGGGAAAAACCCAAATACACCGGCAAGAATTCCCAGTTAAACACACCTTTAAGCAGTCACAAACACTTTCGCACACACCTACACCAAAATAAAACTTTTTTTTATTCTCTCCTGGTGTGTGCGAATATCTGTGTGTGTGAGTGTTTGCGAGTTACTTTTGGTTTTTCTGGTTGTGTGCAGGTGAAAACTAATGCCCATGGGTATGCCTGGGTGTGCTCTGTTCACGGGAGTGCTCAGGTGTGCACGGTTCTGCTTTGGTCGTCCAGAGAGTATTCTGGTGTGCACAAGTGTGTTCGAGGTTGAACGGGTGTGTTTGTGTGTTCAGAGGTGTGTTTGGTGAGTTGCCTAGGGAGACCACCCGAGAGCACCTGTGGAAATCGGCAGGTGAACTACTGCCCTTCCAAGAAGGAAAGAGAGGTCTCACCCTCTGTCTCTCAAAGGTCGTTGGTGCTCCAATATCGGCACTAGTGGACACCAAGGGTTTTGGACCTGGGAAGATTTCTTTAAGAACAAAAGGGCCCGGGAAGATAGCTCTAGCTGTGCCTGTTTTGCCGTGAGTGGAGAAAAATCTGCACAGTAGACAAGGAGCGACAGGGCTTTCTTTCTTGGCTGGAATGGCAGTTGTTTGCCCACTGGGAAGCGAGGAGCTCTGCGGGGCCAAAATTCCTTATGGAAGAAGAGTTCTACCAGAACAAATGTTCCTCCGCAGAAAGATCTTGCTGCCCAAGTAGTGAGGAAATCTGCACAGCAACTGCATAGGAGAGACAGAGGGTCAGGTCTTTCTTTCCTTGCTCGAAGGGTACTCGTTCTATTGGAAGAGAGCTGTCCTGAAATTTTCAGTCCGAATGTCAAAATACGGAAATATATTCCTCCCAGAGCAAAAATATCCCGGCAGAAAGAGCATACTGTCGATGTAGTGCAGAGAGAGGCGCAGCAGCAGAAAAGAGGTGGAGGACTCAGGGCTTTCTTTCCTGGCTGTAAGGTCAATAATTCGCCGGTCGATTGTTCTTCTGTGTACATGGGGGTGCACAGGTGAGCGCACCGAAAAATACCCTGTACAGCCGAGAACACTGAAGTAAACACGTACAGAAAGGAACACACCCAGGTTCGGCCAAACACAGCCAATCGCAGTCGTGCAAACTCGATCACTCTCAGGCTTACCTCTACTCTCAGAAGAACACACGAGCACACCCATCCACAACTTTGTAAGGGCCAACAGACCCGTGCACATGGGAGAGCAAAAAAACACAGTTGCACAAGCATA
Source organism: Pipra filicauda (assembly GCF_003945595.2). Lineage (NCBI taxonomy): Eukaryota > Metazoa > Chordata > Aves > Passeriformes > Pipridae > Pipra > Pipra filicauda. Next base: position 17,195 of record NW_024103590.1, read on the forward strand.
ACACAACAAAACACACTCGCAATCGCCCGGAGGTCCTTGCAAATATCCAAACTCGTACACTCCCGGACACACTAGGACTCAGCCACACACTGACAAATAACCAGACACACGCCAAGACATGATAATACACACAAACACAACAAGACAGAGTCAGAAACACCGAGAAGCCTTCACACACAACTGCACACGAAAAGAAAAATTTCAAAAAACACACTCCCAAACACACCTAGACACACTGAGGAAAAAGTCATACACAGCTGGCTACACTCGTACACAGTTATACAAAGTAGCAATTAGTGGCAAAAAAAAAAAAAAAATCGAAAAACCTCAGACACACTCGCAAAAACTAACAAAAGTTGGCGCACCAGTGAACACACTATGACACACACAGACACAAAATAACACCCACGAAAAACCTAGAAAATCTTACAGACAGACATACCCACAAACACGCACACTTCCTCTCGCACACTATCTGACAGCCTTGCTAAAACCAGACACACTCATACACATTAAAACCCAAAAACCAGGAAAACTCAGAAGACCTCTATAATTGAAACACATCGAGACACCCTCGCACACATTCATACAAAATCAGACAGGTTCAGGAACAATCGAAAGCACTCACAGATGCTCAGACACACTCTCACACATTTGGCAGAAATTACGGAACCTAAAGCACATTCTCAACAACTCAGACACATTCGCACCTATTACAACAGAGAAAAACACAAACACGTTCGCACCAACTCACGGGCACTGGAACACACTCACAATCAGACAAACGTGCACACAGGTAATAGGTCTCGGAGTGATTCCCAATTTTTCTGATTTTTTCCTTAGATTTTTTTGAACTTCTAGAAGAGAATGTATTTCCGACTTTTTATTGAAGAAAAGTGTGAGAGAGTGTAAGTGAGTATCTCTCATTGTGTGTGAAAAGGAGAATGAGTATATGTTCCTCTGTGTCTCTTCAGGAGCTAAGACGGTGTCAGAACATGTACCTTTTTTTGAGTAATTGTGAACCCCTCCTAGTCTTGCTTACTGTGTCTCAATGAAGGCGAGAGTGCGAGATTTTCTGCAAAAGTGCCTCACTGTTTTAGTCTGTCTGCCTTCCACTGCTTTCGAGTGTTTATGAGTTCGTTTGTCTCTCTGAGTGATTGCAAAGTGCTTGAGGGTGTGCAAATATGTCGTGCAAGTAGGCCTGTTTGGTTGTATCTAAGATTCTTAGAGCATGTCTGATAGTGTGTGTTTATGTCAGAGTGTTTTCAAGTGTGTCTAAACTTGTGCATGCCTGAGTGAATATGTCTCAGTGTGATAAAATGTGTTAGACTTTGTGCGTGTCAGAGTGTGTCTCTTTGCATGTGTACGTCCGTGTCTAAATTCGGAAGAAAATATCTGAGTGAAAATGAGTGTCTCTCAGTGATTCTACGTGTGAGAGTGCCTCCATGTTTATTTGTCTCAGGGAGTGCGAGAGTGTCTGACTCTGAGTGACTCTGTGAGAGTGTGTCTGAGTTTATCTGAATATGTGCAAGTCTTTCAGTGATTCTCCGCGTGTCTGACTGTGTGGGACAGGGTCTGAGTGTGTTTGAGTGTGTTCAAGTCTTTCTGTTTGTGCGAATGTGTCTGTGTCTGGCTTTACGAGAGTGGGTCTGTGTGTCTCAGTTTGCATGAGTGTGAATGAGAGTGTCGGACTGTATCTGAATGTATCTGTGTGTTTGAGTGTTTCTCTGTGTGCTTGAGACAGTCTGAGAACGTATTTAAGTGTCTGAATATGCCTGAGTGTGTTTGAGTGTGTCTGAGTTTCTTCAAGTGAATCTGAGAGTGTGCGAATCTGTCTGAGTTCGTAGGGGGGTGCGACTCTGTCTGAGTGTTTCTGAGTGTGAGAGAGTGTGTCTGAATCAGTGGGAATATTTCTGAGTGTGTCTGAATGTGTGGGAGTGTGCTGGATTATGTCTGAGTGTATTCGACTGTGAGTATGTCCAAGTGTGTCTCATAGTGTCTAAGTATATCTGAGTGTGTCTGGGTGTGTCTGAGTGTCTAAGTGTGTCAGGCCTTGTGAGAGTGTGACTGTGTCTGAGAGTGTGTGAGTGTTTCTGAGTGTGTGAGAGTGTGTCTGAATGTATGCAAATATTTCTCAGTGTGTCTGAATGAGTGGGAGTGTATCTGAGTGTGTCCGAATGTGTGAGCCTGTTTGAGTGTGCTCAAGTGTGTCTGAGCATATCTGAGTGTGTCTCAGTGTGTCTGGGTGTGCCTGAGTGTGTCTGATTGTGTCTGAGTGTGTCTAAGTGTGCCTGGCTTTGTAAGAGTGTGTCTAAGTGTGTCTGAGACTATCCTTGTATGTGCGAATGTGTCTCAGTGTGTGTGAGTGTGTGCGAGTGTGTCTGTGTGTGAGTGTGTGTGAATGTGTGTGTGTGAATGTGTCTGGGTGTGCCTGAGTGCGTCAGGCTTTGTGAGAGTGTGCCTGAGTGTGTCTGAGAGTGTGTGAGTGTTTCTGCGTGTGTGAGAGTGTGTCTGACTGTGTGCAAATGTTCTTGAATGTGTCTGGGTGTGCCTGAGTATATCTGAGTGTGTCTGAGCGTGTCTGAGTGTATCTGAGTGTGTCTGGGAAAGTGCTTGAGTGTGTCTGGGTGTGTGTAAGGGTGTCTGGCTGTGTGCGAGTGTGTCTGAGTGTGTCTCAGTGTATCTGAGGGAATGTGTCTGGGTGTGCTTGAGTGTGTCTGAGCTCGTGCAAGTGTGTCTGTGTCTGAGTGTGTTGAAGTCTGTCTGAGGGTGTCTGAGTGTGTGTTAGCGTGTCTGAGTGTGTCTGGGTGTGCCTGTGTGTGAGTTTGTGCGAGTGTGTTTGGGTGTGCCTGAGTGTGTCTGACTGTGTCTAAGTGTTTCTGGTGTTGTGAGAGTGTGTCTGAGACTACCTGTGTGTGTGCGAATGTGTCAGAGTGTTTCTGAGTGTGTCTGACTGTGCGTGAGTGTGTGTGTGCGAGTGTGCCTGAGTTTTTCTGAGTGTGTCTGAGTCTGTGTGAGTGTTTCTGGCTTTGTAATAGTGTGTCTAAGTGTGTCTGAGACTATCTGTCTGTGTGCGAATGTGTCTTGATGTTTCTGAGCGTGTCTGACTGTGTATGAGTGTGTGTGAGTGTGTAGGAGTGTGTCTGAGTGTGTCTGGGTTTGCCTGAGTGTGTCTGAGCATGTCTGAGTGTATCTGAGTGTGTCTGGGTGTGTCTGGGTGTGTGCGAGTGTGTCTCAATGTGCTTGAGTGTGCCTGAGCATATATGTATGAGTCTGATAGTTTGTCGGTGTTTGCAGGTGTGTCTGAGTGTGTCTGAGTGGGTCTGAAAGTGTGTGAGAGTTTCTGAGTGTGTGAGACTGTGTCTGAGTGTGTGTGAATTTGTGCGAGTGTGTCTGGGTGTGTGGAACTGTGCTTGAGTGTGTCTGAGTGTGTTTAAGTGTGTCTGGCTGTGCACTAGTGTGTCTGAATGTGTCTGAGCGTATCTGAATATGAGGGAATGTGTCTGGGTGTGCCTGAGTGTATCTGAATGTATGAAAGTGTGTCTGAGTGTGTCTGAGTGTGTGCAAGTGTGCCTGAGTGTGTCTGAGTGTGTGTGAGTGTGTCTGGGTGTGCCTGAGTGTGTTGGAGCATGTTGGAGTGTATCTGAGTGTGTCTGGGTGTGTGCGACTGTGTCTCAGTGTGCGTGAGTGTGCCTGAGTATATATTTATGGGTCTGATTGATTGTCAGTGTTTGCAGGTGTGTCTGAGTGTGTCTGAGTGTGTCTGAGTGTGTTCAAGTGTGTCTGAGTGTGTGTCTGAATGTGTGCGAATGTTTCTGAGTGTGTCTGGGTGTGTGGGAATTTGCTTGAGTGTGTCTGAGTGTGTTTAAGCGTGTCTGACTGTGTTCGAGTGTGTCTGAGTGTGTCTGAGCATATCTGAGTGTGGGGGAATGTGTCTGGGTGTGCCTAAGTGTGTCTGACTGTGTGCAAGTGCGTCTAAGTGTGTCTGAGTGTGTTCAAGTGTGTCTGAGTGTGTGTGAGTGTGTGTGTGCACGTCTGCGTGTTTCTGGTGTGCCTGAGTGTGTCTGTGTGTGTGAGTGTGTCTGTTGTGAGAGTTTGTGAGTGTGTGCGAGTGTCTGAGCGTGTCTGAGTGTGCCTGAGTGTGTCTGAGCATGTCTGAGTGTGTCTGAGTGTGTGTAGTGTGTGCGAGATTGTCTGAGTGTTTCTGAGTGTGTCTGAGTGTGCCTAAGTGTGTGTGAGTGTGTGCGAGTGTGTCTGGGTGTGCCTGAGTGTGTTGGAGCGTGTTGGAGTGTATCTGAGTGTGTCTGGGTGTGTGCGACTGTGTCTCAGTGTGCGTGAGTGTGCCTGAGTATATATTTATGGGTCTGATTGTTTGTCAGTGTTTGCAGGTGTGTCTGAGTGTGTCTGAGTGCGTCTGAGTGTGTTCAAGTGTGTCTGAGTGTGTGAGAGTGTGTCTGAATGTGTGCGAATGTTTCTGAGTGTGTCTGGATGTGTGGGAATTTGCTTGAGTGTGTCTGGGTGTGTGTAAGGGTGTCTGGCTGTGCGCGAGTGTGTCTGAGTGTGTCTGAGCGTATCTGAGTGTGGGGGAATGTGTCTGGGTGTGCCTGTGTCTGACTGTGTGCAAGTGTGTCTAAGTGTGTCTGAGTGTGTTCAAGTGTGTCTGAATGTGTGTGAGTGTGCCTGACTGACACTCCAGCACTTTATACGAGAAAAGCCCCAAATTTTAAGGGCAGGGTCTTGTGATGTGTCCCATCAGACCCCCAGGGATGGACAGGGACACTCCCAGTGTGGATCCAACCCCCCCCCCCCGAGTTCCAGGGAATCCCTCCAAGCCTCATGTGATGTGGGACACAAAGGGACCCTTCGACCTTCTGTCCCACCTCCCTCTTCCCCCCTCTCCCTCCTCTTTCCCAACGTCCACCCAACCCCCAGACCCTCCGTGCTCAACCGGGGGCTCCCAACCCCTCCCTCTTAGGCTGGGGGTCGCAACCCCCCTCACACTCAGTTTTGGGGATCCCACCCCTTTTCCCTTCTCTCCTGCCCCTTTCTGATTGTCCCGTCAAACCACAGCTTCCCCGTGCTCTGTTTGGGGGGTCCCACCCCCTCAACCGCACAGTTGAAGGGGTCTCACCCCCTTTTTCCACCTTTTCTCCCCTTTCCCCTCCCTTTTCCCTGTCATCCTCTGTTGCCGGGGGGAGTGGAAGGCCTAGACAAAGTTCATTAAAGAAGTCCTGCCCTTGAGTCCCGAGGTGCAGAAAGGACTCCCTGGCTTTCTAAACTCCTGCTCAGAGAGGAGCCTGGGGGCGGCTGGATCCAATCTCAGCCCCGGATTATGCCAAGGGTTGGAATTTAAGGAATTACAGAGCTGTGATTGAACCACTTTTGTCCTGCAGGTTTTAATGATGGAAAATCAGATATAGAAAATGAACTATTCATTATCACAGATGAACAGACAAAAAATTTTAATCAGAATTATTTACTACACAATATAAACACTAAAACTACCAGTAGTACAGGATAAGTACAATATAATTGAAGGAATTATACTAAAGTTGGCAAAAAAGAAATAATTATTAAGTTGACATTTGATGTAACTCCCCCAGACCAAGGCTCCTGGGGAGATCTCTTTTGCTCACCCTCGAGGGCTGACCTTGGGGGTGGTCCCAAGCCAAGGGGGTAATCTCCACTCATACACCCCAAGAGGGGTTATGTTGGAAGAACCTGCCCCTGGCAAAGGGGACTGGAACTTTATAGTATAAAGTGATGGACTGACAGCCCTTGGACTCCAGGGGTTGCCTCACCATCAGGATGTTAATTCAGGGTTGAACCCAGACTGGTTCCAACATCTCCTGGCCTGGCCTGGGCCCCTCTCAGCTCAGCACTAATACATTTGCAAATAGGGCATTGTCTTGGTCCCATTCCAGGGGGGAATGTCCTGCCACAGTGTCCCAGTGTGCCTGTAATTCCATCCTGCCCTGCAGTGTCACAATGGTCCCTTGATTCCACAACTTCCCCAAATGTTTCCAGGTTCCTTTGGTTCCATGAGGCCCCCATGTCACAAAGGCCCCTGGATTCCATGAGTTTCCACAGTGTCTCAGGGTCCCTTTTTTCCAGGAGGCCCTGCAGGCTCCCAATTGTCCCTTGATTGCAGGAGGTTCCCAAATGTCTCAGAGTTCTTTGGTTCCAGGAGGCCCTGCAGTGTCACCTTGGCCCCTTCATTCCATGCAGGCCCAGGCAGAGGAACCCCAGCACGGAGCCCCCGACCCCCGTCAGCATCTTGAGGGGCGGCGTCCGACGGCAGTTCGGGGTGGGGGGGCAGCTGGGGGCAACTGGGATATACTGGGAGAGACCAGGACTGACTGGGATCATACTGGGACTGAAAGTTCTGGAGGGGCTGTTTTAAGTGAGCTCTGGAAAACTGTCCTGCCTGTGCAGGGCAGGAAATGCTGATGTTGTGCAGGCCCCCAGCTCTGCTCTCTGGTTCCTGGTTTCCCTCGTGCTGGGCAGTTTGAGCCCAGGCAGGGGCAGCCCTACAGGAGGTTGTGGTGCTGCAGGGCCCAGGGGCTGCGCCCCGAGGAGCTCCTGCCCCAGGGGCTCAGGGACCTGGCAGTCTGTGCTGCTGGGGGCAGGATCGTGCCCCGGGCTGTGGCTCCTGGGTGCAGAGGAGGAAGGAGAAGCACAGTTTTGGTCCCCACTCTTGTGTCCGGAGGTGCAATAGGCTGGGCTGGGGGTGGTGGCCTGGCTGGTCTCTCTGTGGCCTCGGTTCTGGGGTCTGCAGGGCCAAGTTTTGCCCTGCCCTGTTTGCAGCCTGGTGCTGACCCACTGCTGGGGCCCCCGGGCAGGTGGGTGTTTCTGCCCTGGGCTGTTCTCACTCACACCACATGTGTGTGAGGGGGCACTGAGGTGTGTTCTCCTGCCCTGGGAGAAATAGCTCTCATTAAAATTTCGGAGATGGCCAAATAAGTGAAACAAAGAACTTTATTAACAGCGTTGGGTGCACCCAACTCGTGACCAGGTTCCAGCACCCCAGGATGGGAGGGACGAGCCCTTTTAAGACCCTTCAATTTGCAGAACCACTCCCTCGCTCCTCCCATGCCAGGCCTCGCTCTTTTCTTCCTTCAAAGGCCATCTTTGCTTTCTGCTGCAGTCCCTTGGTTGTCCCCATCCCCCTGTCAGGTTGTTTCCCTGTCCCGGCTGCACGGTCCCTTGGCAGTGAGCCCAGGCTGCTCTCACCACCTCACGTTCTTCCCGGCTCACCTTGGCACTGCAGCAGTGAGGAAGCAGAACTGTCAGTAGCAGTAGGCAACAATGAGCAGCAATGGGCAACCCCAACAGAGCTGTGTGGAGCAGCAGGTAGGCAGGACTGTAAGCAGCAGCCATCAGTAACTTTAAGCAGAACCACAAGCAGCCCACCAGTCCCTGACCACAAAATGGCCCCCAGGTGTCTGGCCACGAGGCAGCCCTGGAAACCCCTGTTTGTAATAAAATGTTATAGGTAATCATAGAGTAAATTTGCTGATCAAAATTGAAGGAGTTAATAAAGTTATTATGTTATTATTAAGTGCCTTGTTGTAATCACAAGTTCAAGGGTTATGTAGTAACTAACCACAAGATCTGTAAGCTGCGGACTAACAAACCACAACGCAACGATGACTTGGCATATTGTCTTATGCTGTTCTGAAAGTGTTTGCTCTGAGTATATTAATAGAAAGCAATATGGAGACAAACAGGGGAAAGCCGACCACGAGGAATCAGGCTGATCAACCATCACCCCGGTGGAAATTTCCAGCACAGGGTCTATGGAGATTATGGACCACTGGACTATTGGTTGGTGTCCCCAGTAACAGGACAGGCCCGCAAACGGAGGAACCAACCTGGAACCAGCCCGCGAAAGAGGAACCACACAGGACTTAGCCCACGAAACCACAAACCAATGGACTAATGATGTGACACTGGGGGAGGTGGCTGAAAGAGGGTATAAGAAGTGCTCTTTTTCGTTCCCCTTTTGCAGACCGCGGCAGGAACAAGGGGTTTCCTCCGGTCACCCGGCTGGCTGTTTTTGCTTATTTGTGGCTTTAATAAATTCGTTATTCCTTGCAACCTAAATTTATAGCCTCTTACTTATCACATAAAACCTCCTGCCTGGAGCACAAACCGGGCCATTTGCAGTGGGACCTGCTGGGGGACCTGCCCTGGTCCCCGTGGCTCTGCTCTCTGGGGACAGGGAGCCTTTGGGGACTCTCTCACAAGCCACCCCCACTCCTGTCCTGCTGGTCACCCAGGTGGCCCTGGCAGTGCTTGGGAACATGACTGGGATGGGGGGTGTGCCCACCCGTGCCAGCAGGGAAGGGCACAAGTTCCAGGGGGGATGTCCAGGGAGACAGGACACTGCAGAGGAAGGGCCTGGGGGGTGCAGAGTGACAATGGAGAGGGGAGGGCAGATCTTTGGCATCCCCTCCTCTGCTTGCTTCAGGCTTCAAGAAGACACCACAAGGAGAAATCCCATGGAGAAATATTTATTGATCAAAGACTATTAAAAGCCTCAGAAACAGGGGGGAAAACGTCCTTCCTGGGGGACACCAGTCCAAGGAAACTCCTGGTTACTGTCCAGGCAGGAGCAGGTGCCCGTGGGCTCCAGGGGGTCAATGCAGATAAAATCACTGGGGGGGCTCCTTCAGCAGCAGCATTTAATGCATTTGGACAGGCCAGGGACCATCTCCATGTCCTGCACAGAAGGGCTTCACCCTCCTCAGGATCCCTGAGTGACACAATGACACCAAAACCCAGGAATGACAGAGCAGCTGCACCCACTAACTTGGATTTTTCCTTTTTCAAATGTCATTTAACTCACTAAATCCATCTCTTGCCTAGGAATGGTACAGCACAGTCAGGCACATAAAGA
>NW_024103591.1:0-26036 GCF_003945595.2 Pipra filicauda
CAAGGTGGGGCAGGTTGGCGGGGCTGGGGGAGGCCCCAGGCCACGTGGCACTGTGTCCCAGGGCCCTTTGTGACACACTGGGCACGGCCGGTGGGATGGAAGGGGGCAGGGTGTCCAAGGGCCCTTTATGACCCGCGGTGACAGAGGTGCTGCTGGTGACACGGCCACAGTGTCAACAGGGCTCCTCGGAGCAGGCGACGGGACAGGACGGGACAGAGCGGTGCTGTGCGGAGCCCCCGCGCAGCCAACTCGTGCCTTGCTGACCCGGAGCGTTTTGGAGGATTTTCTCACTTTCAGGTGACCTCGAGGCATTTCCACAGGATTTGGAGACCCGGAGTTTCTCCGAGGTGTCTCTAATCCCTGTGGCAGGTGCCCTTGAGACCCTTCTGCAGGACTTGGAGACCCGGAGTTTCTCCGAGGTGTCTCTAATCCCTGTGGCAGGTGCTCTTCAGACCCTTTTGCAGGACTTGGAGACCCGGAGCTTCTCCGAGGTGTCTCCAATCCCTGCGGCAGGTGGCCTCCAGGCCATTCTGCAGGACTTAGGACCCGGAGTTTCTCCGAGGTTCTCTTTCTCTCTTGCAGGTGCCCTCGACACCAGACTGTGGCATGGCAGGGAGACGCTTCAGCCTGCTCAGGCTGTTCCGGAGGAAGAAGGAGGAGGAAAGCCCTGGGGCTGCTCCAGCACAGCAGCCTGAAGAGGTGCAGCAGGTGCAGCCCCCGCAGGAGGGTGAGTGCTGGAGCTGGGCCACAGGGCTGGTGGCTGCAGTCCCCTTGACCTCATCCTGTCCCATCCCCTCTGGACATGCCCAGGGAAAGGGAGGGGGGCAGAGGGGCTGAACTCCTGGCAGCCTTGCTCCATCCACTGGGCATCCCGGGGCTGGCCCTGCCTGCTCCTGGAGCCCAGGCCTGGGCTGTGTTCTCCGGCCTCTCCCACACACCCTCAGCTCTGAGCGCGCTCGCTCTTTGCCAGATGCAGGCCAGGAGCGGACAGAAGAGCAGCTCCGTGCCCGTGGCCGCTTCCGCAGGGCAGCACAGGTACCTGCAACCATCCCCGCCTGGGCTGGGCCTGCTCTCACTGCTCAGCCCAGCACCGCTGTCGCGGCCCTCCAGGGGAAATCCCTCTCTTCCCTGCCCTTCTTTCTCCTGCAGACATTTATGAAATTCATGGGCAGTCGGCGTAGAAAGGCCAGGATCACACCAGCTGATGTCCAGGCCCAGCCTGACACCATCCCGACCCAGCTGACAAAGCCTGATGTCAGCACCGCGTCGACTGCTGTCCCAGCAAAGTGTGACACCACAACCAGTGATCAAACAACCCACTGGGACACCACGTCCACCGATGATGTGTCACACTGTGACTCTGTGCTGCCTGGTCTCACGGAGGAGGCCGACGCCACAACGACGGAGGGCGTGGCAAGCACTGACGCCGCGCCTGTTCAGCGCCTGGCCGATACCCCCAGCCTGGAGTTTCTTGAGGAGAGAGCTGTCTCTGCTGAAGTAAGCAGCCTGTGGCCCCCCAAGCTGGGTGCGCTGGGCCCCCTCAGCCTTTGAGGCTGGCACAGTGTGCTGGGAAGGGAAGCATTTCTCAGGGGAAGCTGGGCAAGTTGCTCACTCTGGCAGCTCTCCACCTCTCCCCTGTGCATCCTCCAGGCCAGAGTGTGGGACCTGGGGACCTGGGGCTACTCAAGGCATCTCCAGTCCCTGGGACAGGTGCCCTCGAGGTCAGACAGTGGGACTGGATGAGGCGAGGCATTTCCCAGGCTTCTCTCTTGCAGCTGCCTTCAAGGCACGACTGCAGGACTTGAGGAGCCAAAGCTTTTCCATGGCATCTCTGCTGCAGGTAGCTATAACACCAGATGGAGACATGCAGCAGAGACCCCCCACGGTGCCCAAGCTGGCCTGGGTGAAGGAGGAGGAGAAGGAGGAAAGCCCTAGAGCTGCTCCAGCACAGCAGCCTGAAGAGGTGCAGCAGGTGCAGCCCCCGCAGGAGGGTGAGTGCTGGAGCTGGGCCACAGGGCTGGTGGCTGCAGCCCCTTTGGCCTCATCCTGCCCATCCCCTCTGGACATGCTCAGGGAAAGGGAGGGGGGCAGAGGGGCTGATCTCCTGGCAGCCGTGCTCCATCCACTGGGCATCCCGGGGCTGGCCCTGCCTGCTCCTGGAGCCCAGGCCTGGGCTGTGTTCTCCGGCCTCTCCCACACACCCTCAGCTCTGAGCGCGCTCGCTCTTTGCCAGATGCAGGCCAGGAGCGGACAGAAGAGCAGCTCCGTGCCTGTGGCCGCTTCCACAGGGCAGCACAGGTACCTGCAGCCATCCCCGCCTGGGCTGGGCCTGCTCTCACTGCTCAGCCCAGCACCGCTGTCGCAGCCCTCCAGGGGACATCCCTCTCTCTTCCTTGCCTTTCTCCTGTAGCTGGTTTGCAGATTCATCAGGTGCATTTGGCATGAAGAGGCCACTTTCATGGCCACTGGGGACACGGCAGACTCGGACCTCTTCAATGCCCAGACCAGCGCTGCCCTGCTGGATATGCTTGTGGAGAACAGTGTCTACAAAGCAAAGCAAGTAAGCAGCCTGTGGCCAGGGCTCCAGTCCCCCAGGGATGCTGTGGCCCCTCACGCCGGCTGCGCTGGGCCCCCTCAGCCTTTGAGACCAGCAGAGTGTGGTGGCAAGGGGAGCGCTTCTTGGGGGAAGCTGGGCGAGTTACTGGCTCTGGCAGCTCTCCAACTGTCCCCCGTGTCCCCTCCAGGTGCCAACCATAGTCAGGTGCATCCATCAGTGGCTCATGTCCAATGTGTCTGCTGAGCACAGGCTGGACAAGACTCTTGTCCTGCTGACTGAGGAACACCCCATGGACGTTGCAGTGACCCTGCTGCGCTCTGCCCCAGCCTGTGACAGGTATGGGGCCCACCTGCCTTGAGGGCTCACCTGCCTTTAGACCCCATCCCCCTGGACAGCCTGTCCCAAATGGTGTGCCAGAGACATGGAGACTTCCAGGACACTCCAGCTCCTCTCTTTGCCAGCTTTGGCATGTCAGCCTCCAATCCTGAGGCCAGCCTGCCTCCCTGCCCCACAAGGCACCGTGGCTCTGTCACCTGGGCCCCGCAGCTGCCCAGGCCACAGAGCTGTGTCCCAGACCCCCCTGAGGCAGAGTTGTGACTCCACAGAGCTGCTCGCACCATGTGGAAGACGCTCATCTCCTCCAGATGGACTAAGGAGCCGGTGCTGCAGATCCTCTTCCGTGTGCTGGAATACTGGCCAGCGCACAGGAGACGCACCTCTGATGGGGATGAGAGGGATGTCTTTGCCCTGGCTGTGAGTTTCTTGAGCTGGCCTCTGCTCGCCCCCAGGTTGCCTCTGGGACACCTTTCCATCCTCTCTCACCACTGCTTCTCCCTGCCCCAGGCACTGGGCTGCAAGCCTGGCTTAGGGGCAGGTTCAGGGACACCAGGCTGGGGGATCCCCCTGTGTCTCCCCTGGTCTGTCCCTGCCATGCTTGGGCCCTGCCACATGGACATCTGGGCCCTGAGAGCTGTCTCTGGGTGCTTTGTCTTTGGCAGGCAACTGTGGCACTCTGGGAGATCCTCCAGCTGTCCCACTCCTGGTGCCCAGGGGGAGTGAAGGACAATTTCCCACGCCTCCTTCTGACTCTGCTCTTCCAAGTTTTCATCAGCACAGAGGAGATGTCAGAGGAGGTCGAGACCTTCTGGAGGCGATGCCGGGAGCAGCGCAGCCTTCCCCCCAACCCCAACAGGTGCTCCATCCCAGTCCCCTCCCCCTGCCACGCCCTCGGGGCTGGGGCCAGGGCTCTGTGCCTGACCTGGGCTGTGCTCTGCACACAGGTTTGCAGTGCAGACTGTTAAAGCCCTGCTGCGCCAGCTGCTGGATGAGGACGTGTTGATGGCGATCGGTCGCAAGTGTGGCTGGGACATGCTCCTCAAGGCTGACAGCCACCACTATGCAGTGGGTCTGCTGGCCAGGTGAGAGCCCTTTCTCCCCACTGCCCCACACCCCCACAGGTCATTTCTGCCCTGTGCACAGGCCACCCCTCACAGTGCCCGTGTGCTGGGCCAGAGGGCCTTGGCAGCCAGGGATGGCTGAGCAGAGTGGAAAAGGCGGAGAGGGGCGGCTGCACAGGAGGAGCCACCTCCCAAAGTGCCCACGTCCTCTCCTGGGCTGGTGGCCAAAGACCAGGCCTGTGTGAGTCAGTCCCAGGAGAGCTTTGCCCACCTGGCTCAGGGTCTCTGGCACCTTTATTCCCCCTTGCAGGGAGCTGTGCCGTGTATCCCGCTCCTTCGGTCGCAGCATCGCCATCAGCCTGCTCCCGCGGCTCAGCAGGGGAGAGCCCCTGTGGGAACTGCCTGCCCTGGCGTTCCTGGTGGAGGTGAGCCTGATGGCGAGCGCTGCCTGGCCCAGCTGCCTCCCCCTCTCTGCCCTCTCACAGCCGCAGCCGCCCGGGACGGTGCCTGCACCCTGTGCTGCTGCCTGGGCCCAGCCCCGGGCGGGTCCGGGCTCCTGCCGGCCGGGCACCCCGTCACTGCTCCCTGCCTTTCAGGTCCTGCACTGCCTGAACCCCAGACAATATGGGCCCAGCGTCCTGCAGATTATTTCCAGGCACCTGCGCAGTCAGTGCCCGGAGAGGCGTCGCCTGGCGCTCCGAGGCCTGGTGGTGCTCAGCAGGGATCCCGCAATGGTGAGCAGGGGGCAGGGGCTGAAGCCGGGCCGGCAGCGTGCGGCTGTGCAAGGCAGTAGCTTGGCCTTGGCTGGCCTTTGGCAGCTGTGGCAGCTGCTCCCAGCTCTCCCCCTCCCCGTTCAGCTGCCCGACTCCTTTGGGACGCACCTTTGGCCTCTGGGCCCCGCGGCAGCAGCGTGGGGCTGCACCACAGCATTGTGTTCCACACAGGCTAAGAGCATGCGGAGCCTGAGTGAAAGCCTCCTGGAGCTACTGCAGGATGCAGACACAGACGCGGTTCAGATGACCCTCTCCGCGTTCATCAACGTGCTGCACTTCCAAATCGTCATAATATCCACCCCTACTGCCCTGAAGTTGCTTGAGGCGCTGCGGCCACTCTTTGACAACGTAAGGCTCTGTGCCCCTCATCGTGGGCACTGAGTGCTGCCAGGAAACTTTGGGCCCAGTGTCTTTTCAGGCCTGTGCCCCGGTGGGCCTGGAGAAGCCAGTGCTGAGGTCTTTTCCTCTTCCTTTGCACCAGGAGCACAGCCAGCTGCAGCAGCTCTCCATGCTCCTCTTCTGGGAGCTGATGGAGGCGACAGAGAGGAGCAAGAGCCTAAAGCCACACGTGTACCTGAGTCTGGTGCCATTCTACTTCAACTGGCACAATGAGAACCAGCGTGTGGCAGAGGTGAGGACTCGTGGGCTCTGGTGTCCCCATGGCAGGAGGCTGTTGTGCCTCCTGCCCTGGCCCATGGTCACCTGCAGCCTCCTCCTGGCCTTGGCACAGGGATGTGGGTGCTGTGCCCTGGGCTGCGGTGCCATGGCCCGCTCTCTGTTGCTGTGCAGGCCTCTTGGAGAGCACTGTTTGGTGCAGCCAGGTTCCTGAAGTGGAGAGATCTTGAGGACTTGGTGACCATGGAGCAGCCATGGAGGTTTCCCGAGTGCCTGGTAAGGACAGCCCCAAAGCCCCAGCCCCTGATGCCCAATGTGTGGGGCTGGCAGGGTGCCTGTGTCCACTGCTGCACCCACAGACACCAGCCTGTGCCCCACACACTGCTCCCTTCCCTGGGGCGTGCGGGCTCTTTTCCAGGCTCCCCTGCCCCGCAGCCAGGCTGCCATAGAGCCCCGGCCCAGCTGGGCTGTGGGGCAGGGCCGCCCCACGGCTCCCCAGGAGCACCCAGCCCTCTGCTCCCCCCAAAGCCCGACCCCAGCAGCTGCTGGCCAGGCCTCAGGGCTCTGTGGGCAGGGGAGCCCCGTGCTGGGGGCAGGCAGCGCCCGGCCAAGGGGCAGAGCCTGAGCCGAGCCTTCCCTCTGTGCCCTGGCGCTCTTTGCAGCTGGAAAAGGACAGGAGCCGAGTGGGCCAGTACGTGCGCCAGGCCCTGCCGTTCCTGGAGAGCCCAGAGAAGCCCCTGCGAAAGCTGGCCATCAAGTTTCTGGGTGAGCCACAAGGCCGGGGTCCCTCCCCGCCCCGCTGCAGCTCGGCCCCAGCCCCGGCTGCTGCAGCGGCAGCAGGATGCGGCCCAGGGCATGTGGAGCCCCGAGTGGCCCCGAGCGCCTGCTGCCGCCCTGTGCCAGCCCAGCCCTGGGGCGTCCCCATGCGGGAAGGCCCCGGGCTCAGCCCTGCCAGGGCAGGAGGCCGTGTGGCCGGGCTGGCAGCACCGCTGCGGGGAACCTGTGCCTCTGGGGCCTGACAGGCTCTGTGTTCCCAGGGATCGCCGCCAGGTCCATGAAGCAGGAGCAGCCAGAGCTGCAGCTCATCTGCCAGGGTGAGCGAGAGCACCTTCCAGCTGATCCCCTTGGGCCCTGCTCCCTCCTGGCCATGGCAAGAGCTGGCTGGGATGGCCCTGGCAGGAGGGGCTCCTCACGTCCCCACACCCCTGGCCTCTCACCTTGGCTCTCTTCCTTTCTCTTCCAGCCCTTCAAGACATCACTGATGACAGCCCTGCCGTCTCAAACCTGGCCCAGGAAACGCTCCAAATCATCAGAGCTGTACGGAGAACTTCATTCTTCCATTTCTGGTAGTCTCCGTTGCTGCCTCTTCCAGCCCGTAGAGGTGTGACAGAAGACATCAGACTCGCCATGGCAGGCCTGGCAATTCAACACTGCTACGTGCCAAGAGCTGTACAGATGGCTCCCTACTGCAGATTCCAGCAGCTCCAAGACTGGCTGTGCAGGGCGTGGCAGGCCCGGCCTTTTCCGCAGGGCAGTGTCTGCCTGTGCTGCTGCAGCTCTGTGGAGAACTGATGCAGGAAGCTCCATCTCCTGGGGCCACCTGAGCCTGTGGGGAAGATGCCTCTTCCCTGCAAGCACCCCCTTTGAGCTCAGCATGGGAACATTACATCCATGTTATCACATACAGAAGCCCAGGAGGTTTTTTTGGTGCCCAGTGTGCACAGGGCCTTGGGGAAGAGGGGAAAAGGGCTCCTTGTGCTCAGCAACACTTGCCCCACTGTGCAGTGGGCCAGCAAAAGCAAGCAGAAGCCCCTTGGCCTTTGGTGGCTCTTCTGGAGCCTCAACGTTTCCAGAAATGGAGGGCCAAAGGCTGGAGTTGTGGGGAACCCTGAGGACCTTGTCCTTGGAGATGGCCACAAGCCCTCCCCAGCCAGGAAGCAGCGTCTGTGTCCTGCCTGTGTGTTACTGGCTGGATTGCTCCGGGCTCCCAAGTGCCTCTGGAGCAGCTCCTCTGGAGCTCCTTCAGGGCTGCACCACTGCTGGGCAGGTTGGCGGGGCTGGGGGAGACCCGCAGGGGAGGGGGCGCTGGGAGGCCAGGAAGGGGTGAGGTGCTGTGGAGGCCCTGATGGGACAAGGGAGAGGGAAGCCTTGAAGGGAATCTGTGAGGGGATGGGTGGCAGAAGGCTGTGAGGGGACAGACTGGGCGCAGGCCCCAAGGGGCAGGGTGGAGGGAAAGGCCCCCAGGACTTGGGGGGCAGAGGCCACAAGCAGCCCCCAGGCAGCCACCTCCTTCCCTGCCAGCCGGCTGCTCTGGTGCTTTCCTGAGGCCTCTCCCAGCCCTGTGGCAGAAGCCCTGGAGGCCAGGCCTCAGCAGCAGGGTGGGCACACCCCCAAGGGGGCCAGGCTGGCCTGGCTGGGGACAAGGAGGGCAAGGGGGCCCTGCCGGGGCACGTCCGCCGGGTGCTGCCGGCGAGGGGCAGTGGCACAGGCAGGGCTGGCGGCCAGCCCGGGCCCCCACGGCTGCCCAGGCCACGGGGCTGTGGCCAACACCCCCCTGAGCCAGAGCTCTGGGCCCACAGAGCTGCTGCCACCACGGGCAGGGCGCTGGGCTCCTCGGGCAGGGCTGCGCACTCGCTGCTGCCCAAGCGGCTCCGCGCCCCACAGACAACAGCACCAGAGGCTGCCCAGGAGCAGCAGCACCCACAACGCCTGGGCCTCCTCACCCAGGCACCCACACCCGCCAGGACACCAAAAGTGGGCAGACTGTGGGCACAGTTGCACCCGCTTTGGCAAAAGGCTTCAGGGCAAGTGGCCACCACAGCTTTCCAGTGACTCCCCAGCCTCACAGCAACCCTTGGCAGCTTCAGCTGCAGCCTGACATCCTGACTGACTTCAGTGGCCCTGCTTGAGGCTGGACACGCCTTCCACACTCAGGTGTCCTTAGAGACTCTGCTGGGACACCAGCCTCGGGCTGCAGCTGCTCAACCTCTCCTCCACACAGGCACCTTCAAAACACGGCACCTTCAAAACACGGGCATGGGCTTCTAAACTCTACGTCCAACACTTGAGGGCAACAAAGGAAGAAGCAGCAGAAGCTGAAGCAAAGCAGGGCCTCGTGTGGCGGAGCTTCAGGGATGGAGGGAAGTAAGCACTGTGGTGTCTGCTGAAGAGATGGCCCAGTTCACCAGCTCACACTTTGCTGCTGGACATTCCTCCCTTGGTCCTGCTGGAGCCCATTCCCTACCAGTGCATGGCCCTGCCTTGTTCCTGGATCCAATCTCCGGGAGCCCTGGCAACAAGTGGGCCCTGTGTCCACCTGAGAGCAGAAACTGGCAGAACGTCTCTGCTTCCAGCACTTCTCTTGGCTGCTCCTGCAGGCGGGTGGCACCTTCAGGGGAGACACAGAACAGCTTCTCATCCCAGACTTCTCCCTGTCCCCTGCACTTCCCCAATGGACTGGACATCAGCTGCTGGCCACAGCTGAGCACACAGACATTGGAGTGTTGAACATGCGAGACTGGGCTGATTTTTTTTTCCAGAAGGCAAGAAAACAAGCAAAAAGAACACAAAAATCTTGAGAGTCTCTCTGTCCAATCTAATTGTCCTGTGAAACTTGGCAGCTGATGGTGGTTTTGTGCTGCTGCTAATCACTTCCACCCAAAAATCATGCCAGGAAGGAGCAACAGCTTCTGCCTTCTGACAGATGCCAAGTCTTGCCACCAATTGCTCCAGGTGCCACTCCCAAAAGCCACCTGCAAGAGGGCAGAGCTCAGTGCCCCTTGGCTTTGGCTGCCCTCTGGCAGAGAAGTACCCTGAGGACACAGCTCTTTGGGGCAGGAGACGGGCAGCAGCCTTGCCAGGACTTGGGGTGGTGGCAGGTCTCCTTGGGCCAGGACTTGCCAGAGGCTGTCCCTCAAGAATCCCGGGAGCAGGCAGGGAATGCTGAGCAGAGCAAGCCCTGCCCGGATATCCCATCAGGAAGACACTGTTCTAAGGGGAATTCACTGGGTGTACCAACTCTTCCTGACTGGCTTAATGACTCAGCCATGGTGTGTCCTTGTCACTCAGATCCCTTCTTGGCCGCACCTGACGTTGTGATTCGTGTGACTGACAATACCTTTAACATCCCTGTAAATATTCCTTGTTATTTTAGTTGTATCACAGATCAAAACGTACCTACCCTCCATTTATTATTAATAATTCCCATGGGCAGAAGAGCCAAACTGGGGCTCCCAGGGAAGCAGAAGCTGGGAGGATGAGGCAGGATACAGTGAATGAAGGAAACTGTGAAATGCAGAAATCCTCAGTGGGTGGCTGATTGCTTGGATCATCTCTGCAGCAATCCCGGCAGCTGCCGCAGCCACGGCTCCTGCTGCACTGGCCATTCAGTGCAGGCCATGCCTGCAGTGCCAGTGTATGGGCACTGTGGCAGCACCAGGAGCAGGGGTTCAGAATCTGTCTGGTTTCAATATTCCAAGTCCTCTGGAAGCACATGGGACAAGCCCCAAGACAAGAAGCCCGGGTCCTGGCCCTCTTGGCCGTGAACTCTGCGTGTCCAAACAAAACAGGGGCAGAGGTGGGACCAAGCGGAGTCACTCTGCACCTGCACTGAGTTCCTGGGAATGCAAAGGGAGGATGGACCTTGGCTGAGTGCTTGGAGAGAGAGAAGGTTGTTTCTCCAAGTGGAAATGCACTTGAACCAGCCTGAATGACCAGCTTGTGTTTTTCTCTGGTGGCTGAACACAGCCAGCACATGAGGGGAGGGGAATGTGTGGGATCAGGGCACTGCTTTGGGAATTCCGATGGACTGAAAGACAAACACCAGGTGCTGCTCACGAGAGAACAGGAATAAAAGGGGACACCAAAAAGTGTCAGGGGACAAGTCCCAGAATGGAACTCTGGGTGTGCAGCCTCATTTTCTCCTTCAGCACCCACAGGAGAGGGGGCAAAAAGTGGGGGTTGGGACCCCAAAACTATTCAGGGGGGAAATTGGGGATTGAGGGGACAGTAGGAGAGTAGAAGGAACAGGGAGAGGGGTGGAAAAGGGGGGTGGTCTGGGGGGTCCGACGGTCCCAAGGGGGTCTTTGGGCACTGGGGGGTTGGGAAAGGGGGGTGGTCCCCCTGAGCTCCCAACTTACTCTGGGGTGCTGGGGGCTGCTGGATCCAATCTCAGCCTTGCATTGTGCCAACAGTTTACGTTTAGAGGAATTACAGAGGTGTGACTGAATCACTTTTGTCCCCCGAGTTTAATGATGACAAATCAGATCTATTGACAGAAAATGAATTATTTAGAGTGACAAATCATCAGATAAAAGATCTTCATCTAAATTATTTAGTGAACAATATACACACTAAAACTACCAGTAGTACAGGATAAGATAGGACAGGGCACTACAGCAATTGTTGAAGCAATTCTACTAAAGGTGGCAAACAAGCAATAATTCTTAATTGGAGATGGATGGAACTCCCCCAGACCAACGCTCGTGGGGAGATCTCTGCTCTCAACCTCCAGCAGTGACCTTGGGGCATCCCCAGCCAAGGCAGGAATCTCCACACATCCCCCAAGAAGGGTTCTGTTGGAAGAAGCTGCCCCTGGCAAAGGGGACTGGCCCTTTCTGGTAGAAACCCATGGACTGACAGTCCTTGGACTCCAGGGGTTCCCTCACCATCAGGGGCTTCATTTGGGTTGAAACCAGTCTGGATTCCAACATCTCCTGTCTTGTCCTGGCCCCCTCTCAGCTCAGCACTGACCCCTTTGCAAATGGGGCATTGTCTTGGGGCCATTGCAGGGGGGATGTCCTGCCCCAGTGTCCCAGTGTTCCTTTAATTGCCAGAGGCCCTGCAGTGTCCCAGTGGCCCCTTGATTCCATGACCTTCTGAAACACCTCAGGCTTCCTTTGGTTCCATGAGGCCCCCCTGTCACAAAGGCCCCTGGATTCCATGAATTCCGCAGTGTCACAAGGTTCCTTTTTTTCCATAGGGCCCTGCAGTGTCCCAATTGTGCCTTGATTCCAGGAGTATCCAAATTCTCCCAGGGTTCCTTTGGTTTCAGGAGGTCCCGCAGTGTCCCAGCGGCCCCTTCATTCCAGGCAGGCCCAGGGAGACGAAGGCAAAGACGGAGCCCTGACCCCCGTCAGCATCTTGGGGGGGCGGGGGGGCAGGACCCGGGAAACGGCGGATGGACTGGGATGGACTGGGATGGACTGGGACAGACTGGGATGGACTGGGACACCAGGATACACCGGGACCAGGACTGGGACCCAGCAGGACCCCCCGGGAGCAAGATCTGAGCACACTGGGACCCTCCAGGACCAGAACTGGGGCAACAGGGATCCTACTGGGAGCAACTGGGACCACACTGAGGGCTACTGGGAGCAACTGGAGGCCACATAGGATATAGTGGGAGTGCCTTGGAGTCACTGGGATCATACTGGTGGAAACTGGAATGTTACTGGGGCACCTGGGAGTGACTGGGAAGGGCTACGAGCATGTTGACGGCTCTACTGGGATATACTGGGAGTGTCTGCAACCATGGTGGGGGTGACTGGGACTGTACTGGGAGTGACTGGGACTACATGAAGGGGAATTAGGACCAGGCTGGGGGCAATTGGAAGGAATTGAGTGACTGGATTTACAATAGAAGCAACTGGGATTGACTGGGACTGTCAGGAGGGAGGACTGGGATCATACTTGGAAGTGACTGGATCTGTGCTAGGGGCAACTGGGAGCAACTGAGACCATCCTGGGATCACAGTGGGAGCAGCTTGGCCCATGCTGGGAGCAACTGAGACCACACTGAGGGTGACTGGGGTCATACTGGGATCATATCAAGAGTGAGTGGGATCATGCTGGAGGTGATTGGGATCATACTGGGAGCAACTGGGAGTGCAATGGGGATGATTGGAAGTGGCTGTGAGCAACTGGGATCATGCTGGAAGCTTCTGGGCAACAGGGAATGAGTGGGACCACATGGAGGAAACTGGGAGCAACTGGGAGAGACCAGGAGTGACTGGGATCATCCTGGGACTGACTGGGCGCTGAATCCAAAAAATCGGTCCGAGAAACTGCTCAGAGACTTTTTTCTCTTTAAGCAGCCAGGTATTTGTTTATTCAACGTTGGGAGCAAGCCAGCTCGCGCTGGACAAACTTGCTCCAAGGCTTCACATAAAATCAGCATTTTTATACAATCTTCAGCTGTGATTAAATGCATATTCAAGTGATTACAACATCTATCTCTGCATATTAAGAATAGGTGGAGTATAGGTGGAGCTCAGGCGGGGCTTGGGGCGGTGCTTCTCTTGGCCCTCAATCCTGAGGGGACTTCCACTCTTCCTCCATGGCTCTGGGGGCTTCAACTCCTCTTCCTCAGCTTGACCTTCCTTCTCTTCCATTGTTCTTGACCCGCTCCCTGAAGCTTGGAAAAAGCCCTGGCTCCCGGCCTATTCCTCCTATTCCAATGTCTCCCTGATCCTGCTGTCTCTCTAATTTATCCCCTCTAGGCCTAGGACATGTTCCTGTACTATTCTCTGAAGCTTTGCTCCAGTCAGTAGAACAGAACGAGCACAGATGGTCTTGGATGTTGGGAGCTTGTTAGCAGGCCCAAATTTCTTAGTGAACTCTTTTGGGCCTGGCCTCCTGTTTCACCAGGGACACAGCCCGGGCCCGGGTGTTCCCATTCCCATTCCACGGGTTTGCATTCCTGTTCCAGGTGTTCCCATCCCATTCTAGTTGTTCCCATCCCATTCCAGGTGTCCCCATTCCCATTGCAGGAGTTCCCATTCCCATTCCAGGTGTTCCAATTCCCTTTCCAGGTGTTCCATCCCATTTTAGGTGTCCCCATTCCCATTCCTATTGTCCCTCCTCCCATTCCTGGTGTTCACATCCCACTTCTGTTTTCCCCATTCCCAGTTCTTGGTCTTCCCATTCCCATTCCAGGTGTCTCCATTCCAATTCCTATTGTCCCCATTCCCATTCCAGGTGTTCCCATTCCCATTCCCCCTGTCCCCATTCCCATTCCTGGTTCCCAGGGAGGAACTGCCAGATGCCGGAGGAGGAGCCAGAATTTATTGCCCAAAGCAGGAGATTTTCACACCAAAATTAACCCCTGGTGATGTCACCACTGTCCCTGTGATGTCACCGATGTCCCCGTGATGTTTGATGTCACCACTGTCCCTGTGATGTCACCGATGTCCCCGTGATGTCACCGATGTCCCCGTGATGTCACCAATGTTCCTTTGATGTCACCGCTGTCCCTGTGATGTCACCACTGTCGCTGTGATGTCACCACTGTCCCTGTGATGTCACCACTGTCCCTGTGATGTCACCAATGTCCCTGTGATGTCACCGCTGTCTCTGTGATGTCACTGCTGTACATGTGATGTCATCGATGTCCCCGTGATGTCACCGCTGTCATTTCCCCTGCTGCTTTACCTTAAAACCAGCACACCAGGTCTGTGCCCAATGGGGGTCCCTGTGGATCATCCAACGCGGGTCCTCCCATGGCTGATGGAGTTGGAGCAGCGGCCGAAGCTCTTCCCGCAGTCGGGGCACTCGGGGCTTCTCTTACCGGTGGGTCTGTTGGTGGGAGGTCATGGAAGAGCTCTGCGTGAAGCTCTTCCCACACTCCCCACGCTTGTAGGGCCTCTCCCTGATGTGGATGTGAAGATGGGTGCAGACGGTGGAGCTGTCCCACATTCCCTACACGTGTAGGGCTGTTCCCCAGTGTGGATTTGCTGGTGGCTGAGCAGCTTGGTGCTTGTGCTGAAGCTCTTCCCACATTCCAAGCACTTGTAGGGTCATTCCCTGGTGTGGATGCAACGGTGTTTGCAAACGCTGGAGCTGTCCCTGAAGCTCTTCCCACACTCCCCACACGTGTAGGGCCTTCCCCACTGTGGATCATCTGGTGTCGGAGCAGGTTGGAGCTCTGAGTGAAGCTCTTCCCACACTCCCCACACGTGTAGGGCCTTTCCCCACTGTGGATCATCTGGTGTCGGAGCAGGTGGGAGCTCCGTTTGAAGCTTGTCCCACACTCCCCACATGTGTAGGGCCTTTCCCCACTGTGGATCATCTGGTGGCTGAGGAGGTGGGAGCTCCG
This sequence comes from Pipra filicauda, assembly GCF_003945595.2. Lineage (NCBI taxonomy): Eukaryota > Metazoa > Chordata > Aves > Passeriformes > Pipridae > Pipra > Pipra filicauda. The sequence goes on from NW_024103591.1 coordinate 14,437, forward strand.
TTTGAAGCTCTTCCCACACTCCCCACACGTGTAGGGCTGTTCCCCACTGTGGATGCGACGGTGGTTGCGGAGGGTGGAGCTCTGCCTGAAGCTTTTCCCACATTCCCTACACGTGTAGGGCCGTTCCCCAGTGTGGATGTGCTGGTGCCTCAGGAGGTGGGTGCTCCTGCTGAAGCTCTTCCCACATTCCAAACACCTGAAGGGCTTCTCCCTGCTGGGAGGCTGCTCAGGGACCACCAGCTCAGAGCTCCCTCTCAAGCTCTGGCCACCTTCCCAGCACAGGCTGGCTCTTTCCTCCTCAGAGCACCCTGGGATGGCTTTGGAGCCCCTCCTGCGGGGGGATCTCCGGCCCTTTTCCTCCCCGCTGCCTTCCTGCGCCGGGGAGCCCTTCAAAACGGCCTCTCCCACCAGGGTCTCACGGGGGGATTTGTCCTCCGGGCTCTCCCTCCTCACCTCGGGGCCTGGGGCAGGAAGCAAGAAGGACAGGCAGGGGATTTGCCTCCGGCCCACAGGGAAGGCCAAGGACATCCCCCCAACTCCAGCCCCGGCAGGACGGCCACAAAAGACAAAAGACCGACCCAAAGGGGCACTGACTTCCTCCTCACCTGCCTGGGGGGACCAAGGCATCTTCCTCTTCCTTGCAACCTCCTCCTCCATCCGCCCAAGCTTTGGGAAGGACAAATCCTGATGGGGGGGGAAAAACAAGGGGTGAGCGCGTTGCCTTGGGGGTTCCTCCTGCCCAAGTCCATCTCTAGAACTCACCGGGCATCCTGTGACCATAAAGACCTCCAAAACACCAAGATTCAGCCCAGAAAAATGCAAACCACTGACATTCAGGCAAAAAACCCCTCAGAAATAGTGAGATGAACCCCTCACAAACTGCAAAAAGTTGAAATTCAGTTAAAAAATACTCCAAAATATCAAGATTCAACCAGAAAAACTCTCCCAGAAGTTCCCCCTCTCTGGGCTCTCCCCTCTGGGGTTCGGAGGGTCCCCCCTCTCTGGGAAGCTGGGGGTCCCACTTAGGGATGCTGGGAGTGTTGGGGGTCCACAGGGTCCCTTCTCCTCTGACCCTTGCCTTCAGGGTGCCGCGTTCCAAGACATTCCCCCTCTCCAGGTTCTCCACCTTGTTGTCCCGGGAATCCCAGGGGTCCCCACTGTCCAGGTTTCCCCTTCTCTGCAACCCCTCTCCAGGCTCGTGGGGCTCCTGCAGCTCTCTCCTCTCTCCAGCCTCCCCCGCTCTCCAGGGATCAAGGCATGGGGACATCAAGGCTCCCCAACACCAACTCTGTATCTGCTCTCCCCCCTCCCCTCAGCCCCCCTCTCCCACCCCTTTCCCACTGGCCCCTCAAACCCCGGCTCCCCCCAGCTCCCTTTGGGGGTGACCCACTGCCCCTCACGCTCCCTTTGGGGGTCCCACCCGCTCTTTTCGCTTCTCTCACCCCTTTCCCATCGTGGTCGCTCCGCTCACCCGACAGCGGCAGGAAGGGCAGGGACAGGGGCGGAGCAGCCACAGCAACAGCAGGAGAACAATCGTCCCCCCGATCCCGTGGGTGCCCAGGAAGGTGGAACTCATCCCAAATATCCTGGGGGAGTGCGGAGGTTGGGGCCATACTCGGGCTGCCAGCACAGATTTCCCTGCAAAGTTTGCAGGGAGTCAAGTTCTGGAGAGGAGATTGTGCCCCATGCATGGGATTGCAGAGGCTCCCTCAGGTCCCCAGCAGGAATCAGTAACCAAGAATATATACAAAAGGGCCCCCCAAAGATTTCGGGGAGAGTGTCCTGTAGGGAGAGGACAGTGTCACCCCACCAGGGCGGGGTTGGTAAGTGGGAGGCTGCTCCAGGGCTCTGCAAGAGGCCTCGTGCTCTGCTCGGCCCCAGCACTGGCTGGTCCCAACACCCCCGGCTGAAGACCCAGCCCTGGGCAGTTCCTGCCAGAAGAGCCCCACCCCACCTGGCTCCAACCTCCTGGCAGGGACTTGCAGACAGTCAGGAGGTCTCCCCTGAGCCTCCTCTTCTCCAGCCTCAACACCCCCAGCTCCCTCAGCCTCTCCTCACACCACTTGTGCTCCACTCCCTTCCCCAGCCTCGCTGCTCTTCTCTGGATCCTCTGACCCCAAAAACGCTCCCCCTCCCACAGAAAGGCCAAGGGCATCTGGGGACACACTGGGGACAGTCGGGGGCTTTGTGGGGCACTGGGTGATTACTGGGGGATACTGGGACACACTGGGGGGAACCAGGGGGCACTGGGAGGACTGGGGGGTTACTGAGGGACACTGGGAGGGCACTGGGAGGGACTGGGGGGGAACTGGGGCACACTGAGGGTCACTGGCAGAGAACTGGGTAGTTACTGGGGGATTACCAAGATACATGGAGGTCACTAGGACACACTAGGTGGTCACTGAGGGGGTTACTAGGCAATACTGAGGGTAACTGGGAGGTCACTGGGATATACTGGGGGCACTGGGATCCCCTTACCCGGATGTGGTACATCTCCCACCCTGGATTCTGGGGGGCATCCCTAGGACCCCTCCCCTGAGGGCTGGGGGATCCCCTGAGCCCCATTCCTGGGCTTTAGGGGACACCCTAAAATCCCCTAAAAACCCCTGAAATCCCCCTTCGACCCATCAAAACCTTCTCCAGGTCCCCTCAAATCCCCTCAGTGATCTCATCCCTCCCCAGCACCCCCCAAACCCTCTCATTTACCCGCAAAACCCACCTGGGAACCCCCAAGCCCATTCAGGGACCCCCCAGTCGCCCTCAGGGACCCTCAAAACCGTCTGCGACCCCTTAAACCCGCTAGAGACCCCAAAACTGCCTCGAAGGTCCCTGCAAAGCCTTCCAGGAACCCCAAACCTCCCCAGAGACCCCCAAAGCCCACCTGGGACACCCCAAATCTTCTCAGAAAACAAAACCCGCATCAGAGCCCCCCAAAACCTTTCAGGGACCTTCAACCTCCCCCTCGAGTCCCTTCAGGGACCCCTCAAAACGTCCCCGGGAACCCCCGAACCCCCCCTCTAAACCCTCCCGAGCCCTCCAGCCTTTCCACCCACAGCCGCGCTCCCCGCAGCCCCCGAGGGGATCCCCAGACCCCGCTCTCGCCGCCCCCCCCGCCAACTCACCCAGCGAAGTGCAGCGGCCGCAGGCGAGTCCTGCTCACTCCCGACCACGAGGCCAAAATGGCGCTCGCTCCACGCGCCCTCCGCCTTTACAGACCCGCCCCGCAGCCAATCAGCGCGCGGCCACGGCCCCTGCCCGCCCTTCGCCACGCCCCCACCTGCGCGGTGCATTGTGGGAGTTGTATTCCCTGCGGTGGGGGAGGATCGGACTTGTTGGGGTTTAGTTTTTCTGTCTTCTTTCATTTTCTCCATTTTCTTTCTTCCTTTTCTTTCTTTTTCCTTTCTTCTTTCCTTTTTCTCTACTGTTTTGTTTTCTATTTCTGTTTTGGTTTTTTTCTCTGTTTTCTTTGTTTTTCTTTTTTTCCTACTTCTCCTGTATTTTTCTTTTTTTTCTCTTTTTTCTCCTTTTTTCTCTTTTTTCTTCATTTTCTTCTTTCTTTCCTTTTTTTTTCTTTTTTTATTTTTCTCTTTATTTTTTTCATTGTTTTCTATCCGTTGTATTTTAAAGGAAGATTTAAACACGTATCAAAACAATCTCCAGGTACATATCTTACAACAACAGATAATCTGCCATTGTTCCAGGTTTGTGAGGATTCCCAAGATCACAAACACTGAGACACCAAGGGTGGAAGCCAAGCAACTTCATCCTGTCACTTGCCACAGCCTTCAATCCACACCCAGCCCTGGATTTCTGCAAAGCCGCTGGGCAGGAGCAGGAGATGGAGCTGGTGCTCGGCGGGAGGGGCAGCAACAACAAACCCGTGTCTTTGGCCCAGGGGAAGGAATTTAGTGCTTGAGGGGTTACATTCCACAGGCTCCCCTGGGGATCAGCTCATGCTCGGGCAGTGAGAACAGCAAGAACATTCCTAATAAAAATGCCCGAGGGAAGGGAGCGGAGGGGGAGCAGGGGCAGGAAAAGGAAGCAGAGCGATGGAAGATGGGCTGGGGCGGTCGGGGCTGGGGGAAGGCAGGCTGGACAATGCCTTGTTTGGTCCAGCAGCTGGACCAGCTCCAGGGCAGATGTCGGGGGAGCCTCTGCCACAGGGACATGGACAAACAGACGCTACAAAAGCTCTCAGAGGGGTTGGGGGCTCTGGGCGGGGCTGCGCTCTCGCCTCAAGCCAGGATATCCCAGGGCAGTGGAACAGCAATTCCTGTCAGCTCCCAGCAAAGATTATTGGGGTTTGCACTGGGCAAATATTGACGCTCCAGCTTCTTCTTCTCTTTTTAGAACTTTGAGCTTGCAGTCGGGTAGAAGGGCTGGTGGGGGAGTGGGAAGAGACCCATGAGGGGCACATCTCATCCCTCAGTTAGATGGAGCTAAACCCCTGATCTTGCTTAGGAAGAGCTGCTGATGCTCAGTTGTCTTCTTTCCCTTTTGCTTTGGTGGGATATTACATTTCCCTGCAGTATTGGTGATAGAAGGGTATGTCAGCTGGAATGGTTTGGTTTTTACAGAGAGCATAAATTCATTATAAGGAAGGTATTTTTACATAAGTGAGGCCTCAAAAAAACCCCAAAACCCCAAAAGTAATATAAGTGCAGAATCAAGTGAACTTTGGGGTTTTCTTTTTAATTCTTGGGTAGAAAAGGCCATCCCAGTTAGAGACAGCAATTTATTGCATTGCTGAAATAAAACCAACCAACAAACAAAGAAATCTGACTTTGTTCTCTTTCAGATTTGCTTTTGATCATAAGAATCCTTCTAGTGAAAAGGGCCAATTTACTCTTTCTAGAGGAATATTTTAAGTGTGATTATCACAATATCACAGTTGCTGAAAAGGTCTAAAATAGGACATTGACCTTGAACATTTTCCTGCGTTTAGGATGTGGTGCTTAACATTCAAGAAACAATAGAACTGCAGCTCATTTATTAAGGTATCATCTCAAAATGTTCACTCTTGCTCTGTAAAGACATGCCACAAGGATTGTAGAAAGCTTGCAGTATCCCAGGAAGTACATGTGGTATTTTATCAGTGTAAATATGGATAAGATCTTCAAGATTTCTGCTGGCAATAATCCATAACTAAAGTAAGTTTTCCCTTTGGTACTGCACGAGTTTATGATTTAATTGTTACTGACATTCCACCAGTCACATTATTAGCTTCACCAAAGGAAAGGGAAATAATCCTGCATTAATTAAAGAGAGCAACTGAATTCCCTCACTCATCTTATCCTTGGCTGTCTGAGACAGTGATGCATTTAAATTTCCTTACAGAAACTTCCACAAAAAAAGAGCCTGGGGTGATAGTGAGAGATCCAGATTGAAGGGTGTGCCTGAATTATCTTTGGGGAGGAGACCTTTTTTGGTGGGTGACAGGCAATGTGCCTGTGGCTCCCTTTTTCTGTCTCGGTTTTTTCCCTTTCTTTTTGTCAGAGGCTTTGGAAAAGGTGTTTTTTCAAGAGAATAATATTCATTTATAGCAATGTGAATGGTTTCTATCCTCTACCAGTGAAGGCAGTCATCTAAATACCCATACCCATGCCCTTGAAAATAAAACAAGGAGAAAATATGGAGTATTTGTTTGAGACCAGATAAACTGAAGGTAGTTCAGTAACATGGAAAGGCAATTGCTGTTATTTCACAGAGACATTTCTTTGTATGCTGGAACTGAGGGGAGCAGCAAAAGCTAAAAGCCTTGCTCTGTGTCTTTGTGAACACACTGTGGGTAAGTTCAAAGGAGCATTCAGAGATTGTGTTGTGTGAGCCTTTTTCCCTCAGATCAAAACAAGGAGTAATTAATGCTAAATCCAGCAGATGGATTTCAAGTAACAACTTGGTCAAGTTTGTCCAACTGTGTCCAAACAGGTGAGGAAAATCTGGAACTTTAGAAGGGTTAGTTTTTTACCTCATTGGCAGGATATCCAGGGGTGCACCAAGTGCCTGCCAGTGAGGAGCACGAGAGACAAATAGACAGTGACAATCTTGTTCTAATGTTAATCTCACTGGAGCACAGAATGAGGTCACATCTGAGTTATGTTTCTTTAATTAGTGATTGCAAATAAAGAGAAAATCACATAGTTGATGACACTTTAGGATTTATTTCATGCTTTTAACACTAAGGTATTTTCCCTTGACAGGGACAGGCACTGCTGACGATTTTTTCCTTCCCCTCTCTGATTCCATTCCCACTGTTTTGTACAGACTCCTTGGGGTCAGATTTTGCACTGTGCAGTTTGATAAGTTAGTGCAGATGTGTGTTTGCAGGCATGTTCTTCTGCATTCCCTGATCAAATTCAGTAAACTGATACCTGGCTTGAACTTTTTCACCCCCATAGTACTATTTTTATTTATTTCTACCAAACAGCTTGAGAAAATGAAGGTACACTTAGCCCCAGTTCACTTGCTGCTGTAATCTCTTGACCTTTTTCTTCTTTTTCCCTCCCCCAGACTGATGGGTAACTGTGAAACCCATGGTCAGGAATGTGGTTGGAATTCCAGGCCCCAGTCTGGGGGAGGTGACACTTTCAGTCCCCTGGGGAAGAAGCCACTGCTTTGTTTATCAACAGGCAAAGGACAGCCCAGGATTTCTGGCTCTCCAAGCAGCAGCACTGGCAGGGAAGAGCTGCTGGCTTGGATGGAAGAGGGTTGAGAGAAAAGTAGTGATGGCTCACAGGGGGAGAGGAAAAACGTGTTATTTGGGGGTGTAAAGCGGGGGGGATGACAAGCTAACAAGGTAGTGGAAGGCATGTGAACAGGAAAAGGAGGGCTTGGAGGAGACAGATCAGGACAGAAGGAGAGACCCTCATGTTTCAGCCCCTGAATATCAAATCTTAGGAGATAATGAAGGAAAGTAGAAACGAAGCTCACCTGTCCTTTGGTGAGTTTCCAAATTGATCAGCTGTCATATTTTAAGGAGGGTGTATTCCAGGGAACTTAACACAGAAAAGTGACCCCATCAGATGACACATGTATAGGGATCCCTTATGGGTGATTTTTATATGAGAGAACACATACACATGCAAAGATTTGAAAGCATTTTGGAATAAAAGATATTGAAAAAGAGCCAAATCTATAAAGACACACTTGGAGAGATACTCAGTACAAACAATATATTTGCATTTTCATGTTTTCCTCATGTGCACATGTAAATCAGTTTGTAGGACCTGTATTTTGAGTTCATATAGTCATACAGAGAACTATACATAAAGACATCATATTGAGGTTCTGATTTGATCCCAAAATCTATGTTTATCAAATTGTTACTTTAAGATGTTCTACTACAGTACCGTGCATTAGTACCTCTCATTTTAAAATGTGTTAAAAACAGATTTTTTTTTTTTTGTCCCTGATGTTTCTACAGAGTACTTACATTTTACTCTTCATTTCAGAGCTCTTTAATCCAGTGCTCACCAGCCAATCTACATCTTGATGACAGAGTTCCCATTGAACAATATAGACAGCATAATGCTACTGGTAATTAAGCTTTTACTGCCTGCTTTTCTACAGTGGTCTGAGCTGTAGTTTTGCTGTGGTGGTTCTGATTCCTAAATTTAAATGTATTTATACCATGTTTGTAGGAAGCAGGCACAGTCTTCACATCAGGTTAAATACATAACACTGGAATCTCTCTGCTGTTAACAGACACAAACATGTCTATTGAACCTGTATATTTTGGAATTTGGTTCTGTTGCTGTATTTACTTGGTAAAATGCTGTGGAACAGATCTGGAGAGGGCATTTGTGTTTCCATTTGTGAATGGTATTACTGCATTTTGAGGGTGTGCACTGATTTGTTTTGATCTAAAAGACTGTCATGTGCATCATGTTAGGGCTCCAGTCACAAAAGATTTTGTAAGAGTTGAGCTGTACTCTAAGAAATTATTGTCTTTCCAGTGTTGGTTGTTTTTTTCTTTTTTTCTGCTGGTAGGGGCAGAAACACTTTGAACCTGGAAAATAAGTATGGTAGCTTAGTTGTAATTTTAAGGACAGGTAGTAGCTTTTGAGAGAAAAAATGCATTCCTAATTCTTTACTGATTCTTTCAACATGGAATTCTGTGAGTGTGTTTCAGTGCAAACAGTGTCTCTAAATTTGAGTATGGTCATTGTGCTGCAACAAGTTTAATCAGGGACCTTTTATATGACAGAGAAGAAAATCTCTGAGCTGGCTCTAAATGAGGCAGGCTGAGTTAGTTCACTCTAATCCCTGCACACTTACAGAGGAAATGGATCATTTCTGGAGCTTTTATTTCTCTTTCTCATATCTAAATACACACATCTAAACATCCAAATGTTCACACATGGTGTATATATAATATATATATATATATGTGACGATGCAGCTCTAATCTGTACAGGAACACACAGAGCTGTATTCACTCCCAGTTTCACCCAGGATGTTAAGGAATGGATTTGAGTGCTCGTTTTGTTAGGAATGTCTGGGTTTTTTTTCCTAGCTAAGTAGAAAAGGAGGCTTTAAATTTTTAAATAGTTAATTATATAATTTTTATGGTTTTATATATCACATTATATATACACATATTCATATACGTGTGTATACACTGTCCTGTGTCCCTTTTGTGTTCCATGCTATGGAGTGACTATATTTTTGTTCTAAGCTAATTCACTGCTGCTGTTTTGGGTACAACTAATGTCAAGCAGCAAACCTGTAACATGCCAGAAACAGGCTACAGTGGGTTGAAGACACAGTTTATGTTGGATTGTGTGTAAATACAGAGAGTTAGTTGGGTTTATCTGATAGCCTGGCAGAAGGAGAGAGGAGCAGGACAAACTGTTTTCAGTAACTGTGCTGTTCAGACACCTGATAAGATGGAGAGTGCTTTGGAACTACTGATGTGCTTTGAATAAGAAAAGAATAATCAGGTCCATTGGCACTGGCTTATCAGGAAGGAAGTGAAATGCCAACACTTTTACATGAGCAAAAGGAAATGTTTTAGACACTTTGGGCCATTTTTCCATTGACATTAAATAGCAGGGTGCTTTTGAGTGTGCTGTAAGGAGTGGAAGGATTTATTACCTTGACAGAATGACAGGTGAATGTGTTCAGAGAGGAGTCCTCAGCAACAAGAACAGCTCTGTGGATAAGTGGTCACATCTATTCATGCTTTTTTTGGTAGAGATTCAGGAATTCTCTCCTTTCTTTCCCTGTGAAGTGCAGTGGCTCACTTACAATGTGCAGTTTTTCAGAGTGTCACATCCTTGTGCATTTTGTAATATCCTGGCAGCATGTTTGATATTGGGCGTGTAACAGGCTGTTCATAAAATAATGCTGGATCATTGACTGGTGTGTCCTCTGCCTTCAGTCCCTGGGTATTTTCATGTTCCAAAAAGAATATATCTCAGCCTGTGCTGGGAAGGGAAGGTGGGATTCACCATTAACTTACCCCAGCAGGCAGGAAACATGCTCAGATGCACTATTATCTTCTCAAAGTTGACTGATTTTTATTTCTGTACCTGTTCAAAATTTATTTCTAGGTTCTTTCACATGCTTACAATTAATTTGGGGATATTCAAATTCAATGAATGATAGTGCAAGAACATATTTGATTTTGGATGATAATTGATTCCTGTCAATGAGATCCCTGTGACACTCTGAAATCAATGATATGTGATTCAACCAAGGCACCACTGTTCTGTACATTAGGTAGCAGTGGGGAATTTAGGAACTAAATGTTCACAAGGTATAAATGGAGAAAATGTTTAGATTTCAATAGCCCTTTGTTTGGCATTTATTCACCCAAATATGTTTCTCAGGAAAGTTAGTTTTCCAAAGGGCAGGCTTTCAGTAAAAGAAAGGTCATTGATTTAAGGTCTATTAAATTTTAGCTAAAAACAACAGGCTCCATTTGGGTGTAAAATAATTTAAGTATTTCCTGCAGGCAACCTTCATGCTTTAGAGCTGTTGCTCAAAAGTTTCATTCTTCTATGAAGATGTCAATTGTAAATATAAAAATGCCTCACTGAAAATGTAATGGTTCAAAGATTCTAACTGAAATAAAAATTCCTGCCTGGGGAAAGCACTATAATCAAAATAAAGTGCTCTTAACTTTATTTTTCCTGTGGAGGCCGCACTTGAAAAGAGTGCTTCAAGGCAGCAGGGTTGGTAGGGAATGTGAATTTTTATTTATTTATTTATTTACTCTCCCCCACAGATGATGATAGTCCAGCTTTGGAATCAGCAACAGACTTCAGCCACTAATACAAGGCAATATGTGAGCTGCTGCCACTTCCAAAATGCAGTATCCTGGCATTTCAGTCAACTTTATAATCTGGCCAAAACCCACCTGGCAATATTAAAATCTAGCTTCTGAAGCACTTTTATTTCTGAAAGCTTTTTATGTCTTTTTATATCTCTTTAGCATATATTCAATTTCTTGGGAGCAGTGGCCAGGATGTACACTTGATGGATGACTGGGGTGGGGAGTCTCCCCTCACCCCCCACTTTTTTTTTTCTCCCCTTTAATTTTAAAAAGAGGTGTGATAATTGTGCATTAGGTAAGGCTGGAACATGAATCCTGCAGATGCAGCTGTTTGACAACATTAAAGTGGGGGGTTTGTACCATTGTTAGGTAAGTTAGCAGAGATTTTCCAAGCTGAGAAGGACAGCCTGCTGCCAAGCTCAGGCATCTGTCTTTAAAAACCTTTTGCTTCGAGGATGCCCTGAGGAAAATGATGACTGGATGCTTTTCTGAAGGCACAAAGGGCCTGTTTTCTCTTGCATAGCATTCACAATGGGACTCCTTGTTCCAGCCTGCCTGCTCAGGTTTTTGTGGTGCTGGGTTAGGGTGTTCATGTGGTTTTTCTCCTGGGATAAAGTTGTGTACAGTGAATATTGATTATTCATCCCATGTCTGAGTCACTGTCTACATCTTGAATTTGACCCAGAGCCTGTGTAAATGAGGAATGCATTGAAACAAAGTCAAGGATCCTTCAGTGACTTGTTTCTCTGAGTTCAATCTTCTGAGACCTCTGATGAGTCTGGCAGGGCAGTGCCTGTGTGCAGAGGGGCAGGGAAAGAGAGTCCCAGCACAGCAGCAGTGCCAGGGAGCAGCAGCATTTGGCCTGTTGAGAGCTGCTCTTTTTCTCCTGCCCCCCTCCCCTTCTGGGCCTGGGCTGAGGCCTCAGTGCTCTGGGCCTTGGTCCCTGGGCTGGGCTGGGTCAGTCCTGTGGCCATGGCCCTGCTGGCATGAGCTGGGCTCCACTGCACTCTTTCCACCACACAAGGGGCTCCATTTGCTCCGGGCACAGCCTGAAGCCTCAGCTCTTCTTCTCCAGGGCTCTCAAGAAGAAGGCCAAGGACCAGGCTCTCCAGAGGGTCCTTGCCTTGCTGGTTTCTCCCTGGAGTCCGTGTGCTGCCCTCAGGGTCCCACTGTGGGGGCTGAGGGGCTGAGGCTGCTCCAGCTGGTGCTGGTGGTGGCCAGTGCCCCTGGAGATGGCAAATGGGGCCTGAGGAGCCCGGGGCCGATTCTCTGCTGCTGTGCTGGGGAGCGGGGCTGGCCCTGGGGCTGCAGGAGCTGCCTG
>NW_024103591.1:28731-37351 GCF_003945595.2 Pipra filicauda
TGTGACGCCATAGGGAAGATGTGATGTCTCAGGAAGGACGTGATGTCACAGGGCAGGTGTGATATCATGGAGAGGATGTGATGTCACAGGAAAGATCTGATGTCACAGGGGAGCTGTGATTGTAACCGTTCGTTTGGATACATGTCCAGAATAAAGACATGTGCCAGAAATACTCAAACACACAAAATATCTTTTATTACAGTGAGAATAATAATAATAATAATAATAAACTTAGCAAGAGGAATCAAAAACTAAAAAGGATACAACATAACTACCTTATCGGGTGGCATTAAAACAAATACTACAAACAGCATTTAATACAGTATTAACTAGTGAAAAGGGATACCAAGAAAGGATCTTAACACAATATTATGGATAACACGATACTGGTTAGTAAAAAGGGAAACTAAAGGAAAAATACTATAAACATAAAAGGGGAATTTAAGGAACACTAAAAGGATATTAAAAGGTTTGTTCTCTCAGTTGCTTCCTGTCAATAACCTGTGCTTCCCCACACAGACAGGCCAGGGCTGCCAGGATCTGCAGCAGCTGGTCGGTGCCCGTGCTTAGCGGGCGTCCCCGCGGAGCAACACAGTCTCCATGGCAGGATGAGGATCGCTCACCCCAGCAGTCCTGACACCCCATTTTATCAGCTCTACATTACACCACGTAGGGCCAGTACCCAGTATAAGGTGATGCCTGAGTGGCAGCCAAACCCCGCCTGTTCATCACCTGATAGCAACAGTCTGTGCATGCCCTGCTGTAGGGCAAGGGGCCAGCGACCCCTGCCCACAGAATCTTCCTCCCATCATCATCTTTCTCACCCCTATGGATGACCTCTACCATTGTGTTTCAAGGGTAGATGTATCTGTCTTGCATTATGTAGCAAAACCAAGGAAGAACTCAGCTCTGATAATAGGGGATATCAAGCTGACTTGCTAAAAAGCACAATGGACCTTACAATTAACCTGTGCCATGAAGTTACATTGTACCATACTCTGGCTGGTTTCACATCCTAATATGATTCCGTTCTAACGCATCTATGCTCCATTGATCATGTAATTAAAAAGTACCCCACTTACATGGCACCTTTTGTCTGGCAGGAATCTTCATTTGGATTCAATTTTTCAGGAGGTGGGACAAGCCATTGTAGTACAGTGCTGAAAAAAGGGAACAGCAGATCTTTCCACCAGGAAAAAAAGTCTGAATCCTTTGGTTTCAGGTCCAGTTGTTGGGGCAGCCTTGGCACTTTTGGGGCAGCAAGAGTTTTCTGTGGTGGCACCTTTTGTATGGCAGGAATCTTCATTTACATTAAATTTTCCAGGAATTGGGACCGGCCACTGCAGCGCAGGGCTGAGAAAAGGGAACAGCAGCTCTTTCCCTAAGGAAAAAAAGTCTGGAAGCTTTGGCTTCAGGTGTAGTTGTTGAAGCAACCTGGGCACTTCTTAGGCAGGACGAGTTTTCTGTGGTGGCACCTTTTGTCTGGCAGGAATCTTCAGTTGGAGTAAATTTTTCAGGAGGTGGGACCGGCCATTGCAGAGCAGGGCTGAAAAAAGGGAACAGCAGCTCTTTCCCTAAGGAAAAAAAGTCTGGAAGCTTTGGCTTCAGGTGTAGTTCTTGCAGTCTGGGCACTTCTTGGGCAACAAGAGGTCCCTGTGGTGGCACTTTTTCTGCAGAAAGAATCTTCATTTGGATTCAATTTTCCAGGAGGTGGGACCGGTCATTGCAGCGCAGGCCTGAAAAAAGGGAACAGCAGCTCATTCCACCAGGAAAAAAAGTCTGGATTCTTTGGCTTTGAGGTGCAGTTGTTGGAGCAGCCTGGGCACTTCTTGGGTAGGAAGAGTTTTCCGTGGTGGCACCTTTTGTGTAACAGGAATCTTCAGTTGGATTCAATTTTCCAGGAGGAGGGACAGGCCATTGCAGCGCAGGGCAGAAAAAAGGGAACAGCAGCTCCTTCCACCAGGAAAAAAAGTCGGGAAGCTTTGGCTTCAGGTGGAGTTGTTGGGGCAGCCTGGGCACTTCTTGGGCAGCAAGACCTTTCTGTGGTGGCACCTTTTGTCTGGCAGGAATCTTCATTTAGAGGAAATTTTCCAGGAGGAGGGACAGGTCATTGCAGAGCCAGGCTGAAAAAAGGGAACAGCAGCTCTTTCCCTAAGGAAAAAAAAACCTGGAAGCTTTGGCTTCAGGTGTAATTGGTGGGGCAGCCTGGGCACTTCTTGGGCAGCAAGACCTTTCTGTGGTGGCACCTTTTGTCTGGCAGGAATATTCATTTAGAGGAAATTTTCCAGGAGGAGGGACAGGTCATTGCAGAGCCAGGCTGAAAAAAGGGAACAGCAGCTCTTTCCACCAGGAAAAAAAGTCTGGAAGATTTGGTTTTGAGGTGGAGTTGTTGGGATAGTCTAGGCACTTCTTGGGCAACAAGAGTTTTCTGTGGTGGCACCTTTTGTCTAGGAGGAATCTTGATTTGGATTCAAAATTCCAGGAGGTGGGACCGGCCATTGGAGTGCAGGCCTGAAAAAAGGGAACAGCAGCTCCTTCCACCAGGAAAAAAAGTCTGGAAGCTTTGGTTTCAGGTGGAGTTGTTGGAGAAGCCTGGGCATTTCTGGGTCAGAAAGAACTTTCTGTGGTGGTACCTTTTATGTGGCAGGAATCTTCATTTAGAGAAAATTTTCCAGGAGGTGCGACCGGCCATTGCAGCGCAGGCCTGAAAAAAGGGAACAGCAGCTCTTTCCACCAGGAAAAAAAGTCAGGAAGCTTTGGCTTTGAGGTGCAGTTGGTGGGGCAGCCTGGGCACTTCTTGGGCAGCAAAGAGTTTTCTGTGGTGGCACCTTTTTTCTGGCAGGAATCTTCAGTTGGATTCAATTTTCCAGGAGGTGGGACCGGCCATTGGAGTGCAGGCCTGAAAAAAGGGAACAGCAACTCCTTCCACCAGGAAAAAAAGTATGGATGCTTTGGCTTCAGGTGCAGTTGTTGGGGTAGTCTGGGCACTTCTTTGGCAGGAAGAGTTTTCTGTGGTGGCACCTTTTGTCTGGCAGGAATCTTCAGTTGGAGTAAATTTTCCAGGAGGTGGGAAAGGCCATCGCAGCGCAGGGCAGAAAAAAGGGAACAGCAGCTCTTTCCCTAAGGAAAAAAAGTCTGGAAGCTTTGGCTCTGAGGTGCAGTTGCTGGGGTAGTCTGGGCACTTCTTGGCCAGGAAGAACTTTCTGTGGTGGCACCTTTTGTCTGGCAGGAATCTTCATTTGGATTCAAAATTCCAGGAGGTGGGACCGGCCATTGCAGCGCAGAACTGAAAAAAGGGAACAGCAGCTCTTTCCATCAGGAAAAAAGTCTGGAAGCTTTGGCTTCAGGTGTAGTTGTTGTAGCAGCCTGGGCACTTCTTGGGCAGCAAGAGTTTTTTCTGGTGGCACCTTTTGTCGAGAAGGAATCTTCATTTGGATTCAAAATTCCAGGAGGAGGGACCAGCCATTGCAGCGCAGGGCAGAAAAAAGGGAACAGGAGCTCTTTCCCTAAGGAAAAAAAGTCTGGAAGCTTTGGCATTGAGGTGCAGTTGTTGGGGCAGCCTGGGAACTTCTTGGGCAGGAAGAACTTTCTGTTGTGGTACCTTTTGTCTGGCAGGAATCGTCATTTGGCGTAAATTTTTCAGGAGGTGGGACAGGCCATTGCATCGCAGGGCTGAATAAAGGGAACAGCAGCTCCTTCCATCAGGAAAAAATGTCTGGAAGCTTTGGCTTTGAGGTGTAGTTGTTGGGGCAGCCTAAACACTTCTTGGACAGGAAGAGTTTTCTGTGGTGGCACCTTTTGTCTGGCAGGAATCTTCTGTGGGATTTAATTTTTCAAAAGGTAGGACAGGCCATTGCAGCGCAGGGCTGAAAAAGGGAAGAGCAGCTCTTTCCACCAGGAAAAAAAGGCTGGAAGCTTTGGCTTTGAGGTGCAGTTGTTGGGGCAGCCTGGGCACTTCTGGGGCAGCAAGAGCTTTCTGTGGTGGCACCTTTTGGCTGGCAGGAATCTTCATTTGCATTGAATTTTTCAGGAGGTGGGACCGGCCATTGCAGCGCAGGGCTGAAAAAAGGGAACAGCAGCTCTATCTCTAAGGAAAGAAAGTCTGGAAGCTTTGGCTTTGAGGTGCAGTTGTTGGGGCAGCCTAAACACTTCTTGGACAGGAAGAGTTTTCTGTGGTGGCACCTTTTGTCTGACAGGAATCTTTCTTTGGATTCAATTTTTCAGGAGGTGGGACCGGCCATTGCAGCGCAGGGCTGAAAAATGGAACAGCAGCTCTTTCCCTAAGGAAAAAAGTCTGGATCCTCTGGCTTCAGGTACAGTTGTTGGGGCAGCCTGGGAACTTCTTGGGCAGCAAGAACTTTCTGTGGTGGCACCATTTGTCTGGCAGGTATCTTCATTTGGATTCAATTTTTCAAGAGGTGGGACGGGCCATTGCAGCGCAGGGGTGAAAAAAGGGAACAGCAGCTCTTTCCACCAGGAAAAAAAGTCGGGGAGCTTTGCTTTCAGGTGTGGTTGGTTGGGCAGCCTGGGAACTTCTTGGGCAGCAAGAACTTTCTGTGGTGGCACCATTTGTCTGGCAGGAATCTTCATTTGGATTCAATTTTTCAAGAGGTGGGACGGGCCATTGCAGTGCAGGGGTGAAAAAACGGAACAGCAGCTCTTTCCACCAGGAAAAAAAGTCTGGAAGCTTTGGCTTCAGGTGCAGTTATTGGGCCATCCTGGGCACTTCTTGGCCAGGAAGAACTTTCTGTGGTAGCACCTTTTGTCTGGCAGGAATCTTCATTTAAATTCCATTTTCCAGGAGGTGGGACCAGTCATTGCAGAGCAGGGCTGAAAAAGAGAACAGCAGCTCTTTCCCTAAGGAAAAAAAAAACTGGAAGCTTTGGCTTCAGGTGTAATTTGTGGGGCAGCATGGGCACTTCTTGGGCAGCAAGACCTTTCTGTGGTGGCACCTTTTGTCTGGCAGGAATCTTCATTTAGAGGAAATTTTCCAGGAGGTGGGACCGGCCATTGCAGCGCAGGGCTGAAAAAAGGGAACAGCAGCTCTTTCCCTAAGGAAAAAAAGTCAGGAAGCTTTGGCTTTGAGGTGCAGTTGTTGGGGCAGCCTGGGCACTTCTGGGGCAGCAAAGAGCTTTCTGTGGTGGCACCTTTTGTCTGGCAGGAATCTTCATTTAGAGAAAATTTTTAAGGAGTTGTGACAGGCCATTGTAGCTCAGGCCTGAGAAAAGGGAACAGCAGCTCTTTCCCTAAGGAATAAAAAATCGGGATCCTTTGGCTTCAGGTGCAGTTGTTGGGGCAGTTTAGGCAATTCTGGGGCAGCAAGAACTTTCGGTGGTGGCACCCTTTGTCTTGTAGGAATCTTCATTTGGATTCAATGTTCCAGGAGGTGGGACCGGCCATTGCAGCGCATGGCAGAAAAAAGGGAACAGCAGCTCTTTCCCTAAGGAAAAAAAGTCTGGAAGCTTTGGCTTTGAGGTGCAGTTGTTGGGGCAGCCTGGGAACTTCTTGGGCAGGAAGAACTTTCTGTTGTGGTACCCTTTGTCTGGCAGGAATCGTCATTTGGAGTAAATTTTTCAGGAGGTGGGACAGGCCATTGCATCGCAGGGCTGAAAAAAGGGAACAGCAGCTCCTTCCATCAGGAAAAAATGTCTGGAAGCTTTGGCTTTGAGGTGTAGTTGTTGGGGCAGCCTAAACACTTCTTGGACAGGAAGAGTTTTCTGTGGTGGCACCTTTTGTCTTGCAGGAATCTTCTGTTGGATTTAATTTTTCAAAAGGTGGAACAAGCCATTGCAGCGCAGGGCTGAAAAAAGGGAACAGCAGCTCTTTCCCTATGAAAAAAAAGTCTGGATCCTCTGGTTTCAGGTGTTATTGGTGGGGCAGCCTGGGCATTTCTGGAGCAGCAAGACCTTTCTTGTGGTGGCACCTTTTGTCTGGTAGGAATCTTCATTTGGATTCAATTTTCCAGGAAGTGGGACAGGCCATTGCAGCGCAGGCCTGAAAAAAGGGAACAGCAGCTCTTTCCACCAGGAAAAAAAGACTGGAAGCTTTGGCTTCAGGTGTAGTTGGTGAAGCATGGGCACTTCTTGGGTAGGAAGAGTTTTCTGTGGTGGCACCTTTTGTCTGGCAGGAATCTTCTGTGGGATTTAATTTTTCAAAAGGTAGGACAGGCCATTGCAGCGCAGGGCTGAAAAAAGGGAACAGCAGCTCTTTCCACCAGGAAAAAAAGGCTGGAAGCTTTGGCTTTGAGGTGCAGTTGTTGGGGCAGCCTGGGCACTTCTGGGGCAGCAACAGCTTTCTGTGGTGGCACCTTTTGTCTGGTAGGAATCTTCATTTGCATTGAATTTTTCAGGAGGTGGGACCGGTCATTGCAGCGCAGGCCTGAAAAAAGGTAACAGCAGCTCTATCTCTAAGGAAAAAAAGTCTGGAAGTTTTGGCTTTGAGGTGCAGTTGGTGCAGCCTGGGCACATCTTGGGCAGCAAGAACTTTCTGTGGGGGCACCTTTTGTCTGGCAGGAATCTTCATTTGGATTCAATTTTTCAGGAGGTGGGACAAGCCATTGTAGCACGGTGCTGAAAAAGGGAACAGCAGATCTTTCCACGAAAAAAAAAAAGTCTGGATCCTTTGGCTTCAGGTGTAGTTGTTGGGGCAGCCTGGGCACTTCTTGGTCAGCAAGACCTTTCTTGTGGTGGCACCTTTTGTCTGGTAGGAATCTTCAGTTGGATTCAGTGTTCCAGTAGGTGGGACCGGCCACTGAGAGCAGGGCTGAAAAAAGGGAACAGCAGCTCTTTTCACCACGAAAAAAGGTTGGAAGCTTTGGCTTCACGTGCAGTTCTTGGGGCAGCCTGGGCACTTGTGAGGCAGCAAGAACTGTCTGTGGTGGTACCTTTTGTCTGGCAGCAATCTTCAGCTGGATTGAATTTTTCAGGAGGTGGGACCGGCCATTGCAGCGCAGGGGAGAAAAAATGGAACAGCAGCTCCTTTCCTAAGGAAAAAAAGTCTGGAAATTTTGGCTCTGAGGTGCAGTTGTTGGTGCACCCTGGGTACTTCAAGGGCAGAAAAAAGACCTTTCTGTTGGTGGCACCTTTTGTCTGGTAGGAATCTTCAGCTGGATTCAATTTTCCAGGAGGTGGGACAGGCCATTGCAGCGCAGGGCTGAAAAAAGGAAACAGCAGCTCCTTCCACCAGGAAAAAAAGTCTGGAAGCTTTAGCTTCAGGTGCAGTTGGTGGGGCAGCCTGGGAACTTCTTGGGCAGCAAGAACTTTCTGTGGTGGCACCTTTTGTTTGGCAGAAATCTTCATTTGGATTGAAGTTTTCAGGAGGTGGGACCAGCCATTGCAGCGCAGGGCTGAAAAAAGGGAACAGCAGCTCTTTCAACCATGAAAAAAGGACTGGAACCTTTGGCTTCAGGTGCAGTTCTTGGGGCAGCCTGGGAACTTTTTGGGCAGGAAGACCTTTCTGTGGTGGCACCTTTTGTCTGGCAGGAATCTTCATTTGGATTCAATTTTTCAGGAGGTGGGACTGGCCATTGCAGCGCAGGGCTGAAAAAAGGGAACAGCAGCTCTTTCCACCAGGAAAAAAAGTCGGGAAGCTTTGGTTTTGAGGTGCAGTTGTTGGGGCAGCCTAAACACTTCTTGGACAGGAGAGTTTTCTGTGTTTCACCTTTTTTCCTGACAGAACGTTTATTTGGAGTCAATTGTTGCAGGAGGTTGTGGGACCGGCCATTGCAGCGCAGGCAGGAAAAAAAGGGAACAGCAGCTCTTGCCCTAAGAAAAAAAAAACTGGAAGCTTTGGCTTCAGGTGTAATTGGTGGGGCAGCCTGGGCACTTCGTGGGCAGCAAGACCTTTCTGTGGTGGCACCTTTTGTCTGGCAGGAATCTTCATTTAGAGGAAATTTTCCAGGAGGTGGGACCGGCCATTGCAGCGCAGGCCTGAAAAAAGGGAACAGCAGCTCTTTCCCTAAGGAAAAAAAGTCAGGAAGCTGTGGCTTTGAGGTGCAGTTGTTGGGGCAGCCTGGGCACTTCTTGGGCAGCAAAGAGCTTTCTGTGGTGGCACCTTTTGTCGGGCAGGAATCTTCATTTAGAGAAAATTTTTAAGGAGTTGTGACAGGCCATTGTAGCTCAGGCCTGAGAAAAGGGAACAGCAGCTCTTTCCCTAAGGAATAAAAAAGTCGGGATCCTTTGGCTTCAGGTGCAGTTGTTGGGGCAGTTTAGGCAATTCTGGGGCAGCAAGACCTTTCGGTGGTGGCACCCTTTGTCTTGTAGGAATCTTCAGTTGGATTCAATGTTCCAGGAGGTGGGACCGGCCATTGCAGCGCATGGCAGAGAAAAGGGAACAGCAGCTCTTTCCCTAAGGAAAAAAAGTCTGGAAGCTTTGGCTTTGAGGTCCAGTTGGTGGGGCAGCCTGGGCACTTCTTGGGAAGCAAAGAGCTTTCTGTGGTGGCACCTTTTGTCTGGCAGGAATCTTCATTTAGAGAATTTTTTCTAGGAGGTGGGACCGGCCATTGCAGCGCAGGGCAGAAAAAAGGGAACAGCAGCTCTTTCCACCAGGAAAAAAAGTCTGGAAGCTTTGGTTTTGAGGTGCAGTTGTTGGGGCAGCCTGGGAACTTCTTGGGCAGGAAGAA
>NW_024103592.1:0-25925 GCF_003945595.2 Pipra filicauda
TGAAGGATTCTCACGTGCTTTCATCTAGAACAGTCTCTGTTTTGGAATATTGTGTTTCAAACCCGTCCACATCTCTTTTATCTGGAGTATTTTGGGGACCTTTCTTGTCATGCAACAGCAACAATACCAGTACAGTGGCAGGACCTACAGACTGACAATAGCAACACACTACATCCTTTTTTTTTCAGGGTAGCTGCTGTTTTGAATGTTTTTTCTTTGCCACGGATAAGTGCCCTTATCTTGGATTGCAAAGCCACACCTGTTTACCAAACATCTCAGATAGCTCTTTAGTGATATTGATAAATTTAGTAGAAAATAAGGAGGCTTTTGCAAGCATCTTAGCACTGCATATACTCTATTTAACCTAGAGGAGAGGAAAATTGTCCTTTATTGAAATATGTGCTTTGTAGTGTTTAGATTAATTCTGTATACATGTAAATAAGGTGCTGTCTGGACTCCAGATTTTGTACCATTGGACTTACGAATTCAGTTGTTTGCCCTTCTGGAATAACTGAGTTACTGCTAAACATGGTAAATTGGTAAACATTGTAAATTGCTGTGATTTTTAATCATGGCACAATATTATTTTATATCTCATTTTCCTTCTCCTTACATTCCTTACAGTCTTCCTGCTGGCTTGCAATTATGTCCATCCTTTAAAAAGTAAATTGCAGGTCCACTGACATATGTCCTCTTTGGTCATTTATGGGTTCTCTGATTAAAGGAGGAGAGCAGCAATAACGGATGAGAAAAGTTACATAAGCTTCCTATCTACTAGTATCGGCTTCAGAGAAGCCTGTGCTGAATTTTATGTTTTCTAGTCACTGGAATTGTTCTTAATTAGTTTATTTGAGAGGAGTTCAATACACCTTCCAGCTGTCATCAATAATTACAGTTAACAGCTCTTTAGATGTTGACAAGTGCATTCATAATCAGAGAATATTAAATGAGTAAAAAGGGGGAGGAGCAGAAGCATGAGAGAGTGGTAAACTTGAGAAACTTCAGACAGAGGAACTCAGATGCTGTCTCCTCTAAGGCTTATTCTCACCTCCCTACAAGGACCTCAATTCTAATAGTTATTTGTATTCTAGTTTGTTGTCAGTGCTACTTGTAGCACTTGTGCTGGGGAGTACTCATAGCCCAAGAGTCACCTTGATAAATTAAAATGCTTTGTAAAATGGAAGGAGTCAGTGGTATTACAAATAAAGTATTCCAAGTTGGATAAATAAGCATTTTTAAATTGTTTAATGTACTTTTATTTTTAATAAGGTTCTCCAGTATAATGCGATATACCCTGATAGAGATTTATGTCACTGAAAATGTGTCTTCTATTTCGTTCCACAAGCCTTGGGGGCAGAGCGGCATTCAGAAGATGATGACTGTTTTTATATAACATTGCCTCCATCTAACATGAATGAAGATCTGTGTAAAGAAAGGATGTCTCATTGCAGTGTTTTCTTTATGGTCATAATCATGAAAGAGTAAAAAGAGAAAAGGAAATATTTATATCTCCTAATTTCCACAATGTTTTTTTCTTCTGCTTTAGTTGGTGAAGATATCTTTCTACCTGCGTGAGAACGACTTCTCCATGATAATTCATCTGCAGAAAGAAATTTTGTCCTTTAGGCCACCGGCTGTGTCTCCAGCAGACTGACCTAGAAAGCATCGGACATCAGTAGATGTGAAGTCAATTAGGAAAAATAAAGTAGACTATGAATGTAATTGCATTTTTATGACTTCTATATTACCCTCATGATACAATTCAAATGTTTAGTCTTTCTAAAAATCAGTTCACTGAAGTGGCGTGTTAGGATCTTAGATGAGTGGGTAGGCTGACCTCTGTAAGAGGTGGATGTCTTTGTGGGTCTCAGTGAGTACTATAAAAGTTCCCTTAGTCTGCTAAGTTAAATCACATATTGAAAGCTCACTGTGTCTCAAAGATAGAACCAAGAAAGGTACAGTAATATCTAAAGTTGTACAAATTTATGTGGTGTGGGGGTGTATGCATCTTGCTAAGAGCCATTTTAGAACATTAATCCTTTTACGTTTCCCTGTAGTACAAATGCCCTGATCATGTCAAGTGCCTATTTTCACTGGAATTAATACTATTTCAATAAAAAATGGGCATCACGTAATCTGGAAGAAAAACTGAGAGCACTCACATTAAAATAAATATTTAGGTTAAGAAAAATGTTTTAAAATTTCTAATTATAAAAGCATATAATCTTATACAATCATAAAATACTTTTTGAAAAGTTTCAGCATATCAGTATACTAAATATGTCATCTTTTTTAAAAAATACTTCCTCTTTTCCCTTCACTGCCTCTGCCCTCTTGCATTTTGCCAGTTCTCTTGTTAAGACATGTCAGAAGGAGCACAAGCATAGGTTATCGTAGCAGTCAGTGGTTTATGAAGACTTGGATTTGAAATGGGAAAGCAGAGTCCATTGTGGTAACCTAGATTTCGTCTGGATCTCACTCAATTTTGAGTCATAACAAGTGAAGCTACCATAAAGTCTCGCAGTTAGGATTCCAGGACTACTGTGAACTAAGTAAAAAATGGAATAAATTGATATAGCTTCGTGTTTCTATCTGCAGCCCACTCAAAAAAAGAGTATGTTACTATACATGCTAAAAACACAATCACAGTGAATTGTTGAGGTTTCATTGCATCCTCTAACTTTACCCAAATAGTTTCCTGTTCCGCACATTTAGGAAGGAAAAGAAAGGAATACATTAATGTCATACTAGAGTCAGAGTCTACAATCTTAGTGTTTCTAAAATTATTAGGACAGCAAGTACGTACAGAAAATAGAAATTGAGTTGCTACCTTTATCAATCAAGGTGCCTAGGCAAGATTTCAAAGCAGTATACAAGTATTTTGCATTAATTTTCATGTACTGTTCTTTACTCGTGCTGGTCTCTCCATTGAGATGAAGCACATGAGACTTGTGAAGCTGCCTGACCTTTTCATGAAGCTGCTTGACCCTTTTGTTCCCTGCTCCCCAACATCCGCTTCATTTCTGGTCAGAACTGGTCTGTGCTCTGCACAGTTCAGCCTTCTACTGTGTGAATCTTAGTCTGATTTTCATGAACAATGGGCAGTGCAGTTCCAGATATCTGCTGTAACCTTATCTGAGCTCATGATAGCTTTGGTGCTGAGAACATTGTAATCCTGTTACGGAATGATAATAAAGGTAGTAGAGTTTCTGACTGAATGTAATACATTTTTTAGGTGTTTCTTTTTTTCATGAAGATAAAATAAGTCCACCTGAGGACTATATCAGGGAAATACAACCTTCCTAGCTCAAAACACACTTTAAAGAAATTTTTGATTATTTGGTTCTTCAGTGCTATTTTTTACATATGTGACCAAGCATAACAAACTATTAATGTAGAAAAGAAGGTAAAAACAACAACCAACCAAACTTCTCTTGTTTGTTATTTTTCCTTTTCTGAGGAAAAAAAAGAAAAGTTTTGAATGAGGAGATATGTGCCTCATGTGACCACACTGATTCAGGTGGCTTAAACAAATGCCCAGAAGTCATGTATGTCTGAGACTGGCAATGGTCAAAACTAAGGTCCAGTTTGGCTTTACAAAATTCTTCTTATGGATGACTGTATTCATGTTGGAAGGAAAATCAAACGTTTGATCACTATCACTTGTGGTCATTCATAGTTGAATGTGGCATTTCGTGTGAATTCATGTGAATTGTGGTGTTTTGGGGGTTTTTGTTTTGTTTCCAAACAAGATGTGTTTATATGCGTGCCTTTTGCAACTTGGAGTGTGGTGATTAATTCCAGGCCACTTAATGAGCCTGCAGTTTCAGTAGTTTTCATTGTCGAAATCTGAGGCCAATTTTGCCTGTTATCAAAATACCATACTTTACAAGGACATACCAATTTACAGCCAGAATGGCATGCTTTTATTTAATTTTTCAGTATTTCAAAAAGAACTGCTGAAACCACTCACCAGAGGTCAAGCGCTTTGTTAATCAAGTCCCTGCTTGATGGTGTGAGATCATGTGATGGCCTCTTGCTACCTTCTAGCAGGACTGTGATTAGTGAAGAAATTTTCATTTATTTATGGCAGTTCTTGTAAACACAGTAGACACTCTTACTAAGCTAGACTTGAGAGTCTGCAGCACACAGGGAAACTTTCTAGTGAAGGCCAAGGAGACCTAAGAAAATTTTTTTTCCAGTGGTTTAGACACCAGAGGCTGTAATATATCTGATATTACATAGCTCTCATATAATAGAGCCATAAGGTAGCATTGGACTTAGAAGACTGTAATAAAATATATCTAACTGTGTTTCAACTCTAAGCTCCAATAGTAACCGTATTGCTACATCCAGTTAGTATTTTTTGTTGAATGTCTTCTCAATGTCAGAAGTCTTTAAGAAGCTTTCGTGGTTTCTGAGATTTTGTAGCTAGGGGAAAAATTACATAAGTTATTGGGTTTGGGGGCTGATAAAATACTATTTGTAAGTAGACCAAAATGGAGACATTAACTCATAATGAGCTGTGAAGAACAGCGCTCCCACACAGTTCACTCTTACCAAATCATTCCCCTCAGAAGAGGCCAAAAACGAAAGCTGTAGTGGGGTCCTGGGTTTTGAAACACTGCTGGGTGGTAGGTGCAAAATCTGTTCTTTATATATAAATTTGCTGTCATGAAAAAAAGGCTGTAAACATCTTTGCTATTCTCTGTACTCCAAGAGTTTTAACATGTATATTTAATGGAGCACTCTATCACTCTGTTGCTAGGTGATTGACAGAGACAACCAGAAAATATGCTTCATTATGGGTTTTTTCACTTATTTTTAAGCAATTTTGGAAAGAATCAGGCTGTACTTTAATGGCTTAGTCCCTGGTTTGATTGCCTTAGAGTTGTACGAAAGGAAACTAAAAGCAGACCACAAAATATAACGACTCTAATGAATTTGCACAGGACTGATAATGGACTGAAGAAACATTTCTCTTCAAACCTTCTCTGGGGTTCCTGGCCCCTTACTTCTGCTCCCCCAGAAGACCTTGGGCAGGCAGTACTTTTCATATCCCCTCTTGGGAGTGCAGAGCCTGACTCTAGCCAGACTGGAGTATCCAGACCTGGATACTGAAATTAAAGACTTAATAAAAGCATTGGTTTTGTAATACATTGAGATGTCCCTCATCATATAGCTCAAACAACTCCTCGGTGATCTGCAGGTAGTAATTACTTGTGTCTTTCCCTCCCACCAGAGATAATGATTTACATATTTTTTACTAGCACCACTTTATGCTCCGGTAGTGCCAATCACCATTCTTTTTCAAGTGCTCTAATTATCATGGTTCCATTAACTCAGAATAATTATTCATGTTCTGCATTTATCTTGAAATTACTGCTGGTTTGTATATGAGGTAACAAAATATACTTGGACAAATTTCTGGCTTTTACTACAGATACTGGTTGGCTAATGTAACATTCCTAGTAACCTTAGTTGTCAAATGATGGTGAATTTCCTATTTCAATCCTTTACATTTATTTCTTTCAGCATAGATGGACTTGTGGAATTATTGCACTGTTTTGCTTACTGAAATTCTTTTTCAGAAGGAGTAGTGTCCTATGTTACATGCAACAAATAATATCTTATTGTTATGGAAAACTCATCTATGAATTTTAGCAATTATAACTACCTTTTGCAACAGACCTTCAATAAAGATTGAAAGCTCTTCTGGGAAATAAAATGATGCTATCCATACACTGTGTCAACACAGTTGTTTCAGTAGTCCCCTCTGTTCCTGGCTGTGAATTGGTGTTTGAAGCCCATACTGTGTTTCCAGACATGCTGTGCATGCATTTCAGCCTCCGTGTCTCCCTGTCAGTAGCTGTCTTTCTAAGAGCAGCTTTGCTATGCCACTCTTTCCTGCTTGTAATCAGTGATTTTAGCGGATACGGAAGTTGTTCTGTTTGGTTTCTTCTTCATAATAGTAGTATGAAACTTCTAATGCTTCTTGATTGGATTTTTAGCATTTAAGTGTGTTTTTTTAAGGTTATTTTGGAGCAAGATAAACATTGTGCCAGGAGCTGAAGTCACTGTGGCAGTACAAAACACACTTTGAGAAACATCAATTTAGAACTTCTCAGTTGACAATTCTGTAATGTAATTAGCAGTTAGCTTAATTTTGCTGATATAAAGATGGGCATAGATGTCATCAGTAATTAATAAACTCACTGCTGTAAATAATGCTTGGCTTGCTCATCACAAACACTGTATCATCACTCATTAACTCCAAGCAACAATATTCAACACCTTTGAACAGTCTATTTTTTGCTTTTTTTTTGTTGGCCATGAAGGAATACGCACATATATACACAGTTCGAAATTCTAATTTGATTAACTAGTAACAACCATTGTTATGTAGACTGGAATTAATTAAACAGCACATTAACTTTGTGTACATCCTGCATCTTGAAATCGCTGATTCCTTCTTTAATGCTTCTAATATGAAGAAGTGGCTTTCAAATATATATAAAGAGTCATCATAATCTCAGATGGCAATTTCTAGGTTGCCAATTAAAACTCATTCTGGTTCATCTGCTCAAGGCATGGGGAAGGAGTAGGAGAGGAGGAGGGTGAGAGGAGGAGGCTCTACCAAAAATTGAGGCTGAAGTTTAGTTATTTCAGGCAGAGATCTATTGTCTACATGAAATTAAGTGCCTCTGCTGTGGTCCTCTCACAGTTTCGTGATGTATGGAAAGCATCAAATACATTGCTTAAACTTTTGAGATCCATGTGGTAAAAACCACCATAAAGGTAGACATAGATCTTTCAAATGAACACACATCTCAGTGCCTTCTGTGTAACCACTTCTTCACATTTAAATGAAGATGGAAAATATGTTGCTTGTGCAGAAATGTTGTTTATGTCTTATGTAATTGGAATATCAATATTGCTTTCATGGTATTCTTTATGGCCAATAATGACCACAATATTCAGACCTACAGACACAATACTACCTGTTGTTACCTACCAAAAACCTGTGAAGGCAATGCTCTGTAATCCAAAATGAGGGAAAAGCCAGACACTCTAGATAGCCTGTCTAATTAGTGCAGTAAGTGGTTAAGCACAGTAGGACTGGTCAGCAGTATAAATCTTTAGTATAGATGGAAGGGTTTAGCAATATCATTTAGATACAGGCACAACTGAAGTTTTAAAGGATCATCAAATCCTGTGTGTCTCTCTGTAGTCTGAGTGTAATTGGTTTCATTGATTGCCAGTACTATTACAAAATAAGTGGAGGGATGCTAATCAATTGTTTCACAGAACCAGAAGAATAGGCTCTGATAGTAAGTTCTTTGGAAGTTTTTGTTTAATTAAAAATTCAGTGAGATTGGAAGGAGAAAGAAATCATCATCAGTGCTGTAGGGTGCTTCTTACAAATCCATAGGTGATGATTAACTCCATTCTGGCAATACAGCCGCATGGAAAGCTTTCCTTGGGAGGCTCAAATGTTAGTATGTTCCTCCAGCACACCTCTATGTGATGATGATAATTTAATTGATGATGATAAAATTTAATTTTCATTCATACACTGCAAGATGAAAGTTCAAAAATAAAAAAGTGGCAGATGCATACCTCTTAACTTGAAGTGATTAAACCCACAATATTATTTTTCTAGGCTAAAGTTACTGCTGGTTAGAGCAGCTATTTTAGACCCCGAATTTTCTGCAGTATTTGGTTTCAGAAGATCTTAAAAAGGAGCAATGTCTAGGGGGTTTTTTAGTGATTCTTTTTAAAAAGCTCTTGCATGGGGATTCCGGTTTCGATTACGTACTAATACTTTCCTTGGACAGTACTTGCCAAGTACTTATCTTCCTTCTGGTATTGTTTATGTAACATCCATTTTCTCAACTTTTATACTCATCAGAGTAATGGACAAATTCGGTACATGGAAGCTACCTGACTTGCTCATAGCCATGTAACCGATGAGTGGAACAGGTTCTTAAACTAAGTTTACAAAATTCTGCTCTACTGTGCAAAGAACTGGGAGTTTGTTTTCTCTTTCGATTTCCCATTTCCTCATGAGAGTTAGTCTAATGATACTGAAACCAGAATTGTGTAAGAATTCCAGTCTTTTTAAGACTAAAAGTATGTAATAACTTCTATAAAACTGGGTCTAGAATATCTGAAAATATCAGGAATTCTTGGACCGGAATTTTTTTCTAATAATGGAAAAATAAGCTTTGGTTCCAATGCTGTATTTCTTCATTCATTACTCTGGTGTTCTTGCTACATTAGTAATAATCTCTTGAATATTTAAAATATTTCCCCAATATGCTGATGACAGTGCCCTGTATAAATGTCTCTTTAAAGTCGCAAATAGATATCTGTCGCAGAAGAACTAATTTACAAAAGAATCTTTGGCAGCAGAATGAGTGAAATCTGAGGGAAAGAGCTACAAATCATTAATAACACAAGTATGTCCAATCTCCTCTAAGAGCTTAAATGGAAGTTCTCTTGTTAGGCAAGAATGTAGTGTTTATTTAGCAAAGGAAAAGATGATATCTACCTTGCTGGAAAGACTAATTTTTTAACAATTCAAGAGTAATTTAAATAATAGATCGACATGCAAAAATCTACATGTATTAGTGAAGGTGACTGTTTTGTCTTAGTGATAAAGAGCTGCAAGATTTCTTCCTCATGCATATATAATTTTTGGATTCTGCTCTCTCAAGTGGTATCATAGGTGCCATGTGTGGATGATAAGGAAAATTTTGTTGGTTTATCACTGAAGCAGTCATTATTATTATTATTATTCAATTTTACAACAGTTAAAATGGTGCACTGAGATGTGCACTTTATGCAAATTTTACCAGGATTTTAGCAAGTCCTTCTATATACCAGCAGAAAATTCAGTATGTCTCACTCTTCCTTGGACTTCAGTGAACAGTAGTAGTGCACTGACACCATATGCATTCACCCAAAGCAAATAAAATTTAGGTAATCTGATCAAACTGGAGCTGGCATATTGATGAACTCAGAAAAATTTCCTGTTAGATCTAGGTGAAATTTGAGTTGCCACAGGTTACATGCTTTGTGATCAGAGGGAAGATTTTTACTTTTATGGTGTTCTTTACAAAGGCTGTGACATTTCTGTTTTGTCTTCTCAGGCATCTGTTTTTTTCTATTTGAGTGCGTGTATGAGAGAAGTCTGCTGACCAGTCTGTAATTTTATTACACTAAGCTGAGAACAGTAGAAACTGCACTGGGGAATGAGTAATCTTGCCCTGAAAACAAACAAACAAACGTGTAACCTTATGCTTTTCCAAATACCTTTTGTTAACAGCAGCACTCCTTTCTGTTGCAGAATTAAGATTGTCTTACTAAACCCACGATGTATGAAAAACCACAGTGTCTTAATCTCCAGAATGGGCCTGGGTTTTTGCTTCCCTTTTATGTCCTAACTAGGAGAACTTGAGATATGCCCCTGTTATTCCTAGGGTGAACACTGTAAATCATGTGATCAGGTGCTTTACCTGTCCCAAGGTTTCCCAATAAGTTCTGAAGGTATCTTACCAACATTTTGTAGTGATATTTATTCCTTGCGATAAGGGAGAATAATGATGCACTTTTTGTCCTGCTGAGATGTCTCCAGAGTAAAATCCAGGTTGGAGATTCTCAGACTTATGAAACTGCAAGGAACCTTTTAAATCATCGCTTTTCTCATTGATGTATTTTGATAGAAGGCTTCTCTCATCATGATAAAAGTCAATGATTAAGAAATATGTTGATGACTTTAAAGTCACTGGAAGTTCATGGCTGTCAGAGGACTATATCAAGACATTATTTTACATTAAGAAGGAGAGAAAGATCTAAATTTGAATGAAATTACAAAACCCCAAGAGTAAACTAGAAGAGGATATAACAATGTGAGCTGTTGTGAGATGGTATTTAGTTGCTAGCTGCAGCCACATCAAGTTGATGTTATCTGTACAGTGCTGTTCTTCTAACATGACAATTATTAATATTCCCTGATTCCAGTAACAACAATTTAATTGACTTATGTATTGAGCAAATGGAAACAATAAAATTGAAACTGTTGTGAGGCTTTATAGAAGCAAAATCTGTGCTATTATCATCCTGTTTTTCTATACTCCCATTTACTAAAAGCACTACTGTTCCCTTAGCTGACCATATCAGAGGATAGAGAAACAGTTACATTCTGTCATATCTTTGATTCAAAGTGAAGTATAGAATATTACTTTTATGTTAACTGTTAAATTGCTTGAATCATCATTGCTTGAAAGAAAAGGTGCTTATCTGAAGGAGTAAGAAACCATGAAATTTATGTGCTCTCTCAAAATGCTTTTCTCCTTCATATTTGAAATATTTCCATTAGAGTATTGTATTTTTCATCTGAAGTATTGCTCAACCTGAACCTGGCTGGTCAGGATGAACTTTTCTGTAGTAGACGTGGTCAGATTTGTCCTACTGTGTGTCACAGACCGGGTGGTATGATTGAATTATACCTGTCAGAGCTCCTAAGAGCTAAGGGAAAAATCTCCTGGTTTTGATTTTGGAAAATGTATATGATTCATAACTGCTGTGAAAATCAAGAAGCCATGAAGGCGGCCTTGAAGTCTTTAGATGACAGGCGTATTTTTATTGCAGTATTATGCATGCTTCTCTACTCTATCATTTAAAACCCTTTGTGTAATAGATTTTCTATATTCAATGCAGGATTTTTTAAAAACATGAGGTTGTATAAAATAGTGATCTTTATGAATGAATCATATTCAAATGCAGAGAGGTGTTCCCAGTGTTTCTGCATTAGTTTGGTTAAAAATTCTGAAGCCACTAGAAATATTTTTTTAACATATTGATCTGGATTATCAATAAATTTTTAGTGACTCTTTTTCAGCATTTATTAATGTTTTTGAATATTTTTAATATGAATAAAATCATACAGTAATTTAGGTTGGAGGAGAACTTTTAAATCAGCAAGTTCAGCTGTACACCTACAACTGCCAAGTGCACTAGAATTTGCCTTTAAGTGACACATCTACACAACTTTTAAATACCTCCAGGGATGATGGCTCAACCACTTCCCTGGGCAGCCTGTTCCAGGGCTTGACAGTGCTTTCGGTGAAGAAGTTTTCCCAAATAGCCAATCTAAACCTTCCCTGGTGACACTTGAGGAAGTTTCCTCTTGCAATATCACTTGTTACCTGGGAGAAGAGTTGTAACAACCTCATTACAACTTCCTTTGAGATAGTTGTATAGAGAGTGCAGGGAGACTTGTGCTACAGACCCTTCACCAGCTCTGCTGCTTTTCTCTAGACACACTCCAGTACCTCAAAGTCTTTCTTGTGGTGAGGGGCCCATGCAGGATTCAAAAAAATATAATATCTGCAGAGAGGGATTTGAGCAGTCTCTGCAAAAAGCCATGAACTATGAAAGCTGGGGGCCTCGGGGGTCGCTCCCGCGGTTCTCGCGCGGCCTCGGGGCCGCCCCCGGTCCCCTCCCCCCCCAGCGGGAAAGGATAGAGGGAGCCTCGCCGGCGTGACCTTGTGCCCTCGTGAGAAAGGAGAGAGAGGAGAATTGAAGCCTCGGAATACACAGAGGTTTGCCGGTCTGGTTTGGGGAGGGGGGTGGGGTACCAGGCAGGCTGTGGGGGTCCTCGGACTGGAGGGTGGTCAGGTAAGTAGTGCGTGGGAAGATATGAGGAAACACGGTGGGGGGAGGACAAGATCAGAGTGGATAATAGTTTCCTCTGGGGCTTGGAGTTCTTGGTCGGACTGGGGCCTAGAGAGGGCCTCGAGCCCTAGATGGGTACGGTGGCCAGAACAGTTTCGCTCGTTTGTTTGTTTTTGGTTCACCCGTGGCTACTGCCCAGGTTTGGTATGTCCTGGATTTATCTGTTACATCCTGTAAGGTTGGTCAGGACAAAGGGCTGTTCCTGGGTGCTTCCCTGGGATTGAATATAGACAGATGGCAGAAACCTAGGTAGTGTAAGACTTGGCCTAATCATTTTTAATAGTAAGAATGCAACCTGTATACCCCTATGTGGTTGCGAGCTACGCTGGCGATGGTACATGCCTTCGGTAGGGTCACCCATGCCAGACAGGTCAAAACTACAGGGTCGGATACAATAAATCTGTGGGCAGGATGAGCTCATTAGCCTTCTGGCAGTCATCCTAGGAGAAGGTCAACTCTAATCCCAAACCCGGGCAGATGGAGCTCGCTTAGCCCTGTAAGGCCATCCATCTAAGAGAAGGTCACTCTAATCAAACCTACGTCCTGAGGATCTCACTGCCACCGTCCAAGCTCGCTCGGCCCTGGCAGATGAACCTCAGGATTAAAGGGTGGGTTCAGTTCCGCGCATACTGCATCTCACCTAAAAAATCCATTGCGCAGGCTTGAAGGCTTTACCCACATGCAAAAAGTCCTGTAGCGACGGGCGAGGGTCGAAACGGCAGGTGAAAGATGCACTGGGAGCCGCAGACTCAACCCTGCATGCAGGCGGTTCAGGATATTGGTCATTTGAGACTGACCGGAGATGACAGTCTCTTGAGGCAGCACCCTGAACGACCAAGCAGCCTTTCCAAGGACAGCACTGCTTGCTCCACTCGGAGAGGGGCCTAGAAAAGGTGGCCTAAACAAAGCTCATCTCCACTTTCACCCGGTTGGTTAACCGCAGGCCAACGGGCATCTTCCTCCAATGCGGTCGCACAAAGAAAAGTCAAAGGCACGCACCTGCCTCCAAAGGTGTACCTAAATTAACTCTAGCATGTTGGAACATCAGAACCATGCTCGATTCTGCAGATAGCGGACGTCCTGAGCGTCGGTCTGCCCTAATTGCTCATGAGCTGGCTCGTCTCAACATCGACATTGCCGCTCTCAGTGAAGTTCGCCTTCATGAAGAAGGCAACCTCAGAGAACATGGTGCCGGTTACACACTCTTTTGGTCAGGCAAGCCCAGAACCAAAAAACACCTCTCAGGAGTCGGCTTCATGATCAAAAACTCCATTGTTCCTAAACTCGAAAATCTGCCGACAGGTCACTCTGACCGCATTATCTCCCTACGCCTTCCACTAAACAACAAGCAACATGTTGTCATCTTTAGTATATATGCCCCAACTCTCCAAGCTGACCCTGCTGAAAAAGATAAATTTTACACTGACCTGCGCCTCCTTACCCAAAAGGTTCCTGCAGACGATAAGATCATTATCCTTGGTGATTTCAACGCCAGAGTAGGCAAGAATTTTGAAGTTGGAAAGGTGTATTAGGCAAGCATGGTGTTGGAAACTGCAATGATAATGGTCGACTTCTGCTAGAATTCTGTGCAGAGCAACAACTCACCATCACTAATACTATCTTTCAGCAGAAAGATAGTCTGAAGACAACCTGGATGCACCCCCGTTCTAAGCATTGGCACCTCATCGATTATGTCCTGGTGCGACGGAGAGATGTCCGCGATGTCCACCATACCCGCGTGATGCCCAGCGCAGAATGCCAAACAGACCATCGGCTGGTGCGCTGTAAACTCAATTTCAAGATCAAAATCAAACCAAAAAGGGGCAGCATCCCAAGGAGAAACTCCAAGTTAACAATCTCCAATCAGCCACAGTAAGAGACAGTTTCCAGGCAAACCTTCAAACTAAGCTCGATAACATTCCCACAGTTTCTGCAGATTCCTCTCCTGAAACAATCTGGCATCATATTAAAAACAGCATCCTGCAATCCTCCGAAGAATCCTTAGGGTTCTCCCTCAAGAAGAACAAGGATTGGTTTGACGAAAACAACCAAGAAATCCAAGACTTGTTGAGGAAGAAGAGAACCGCCCACCAAGCACACCTTGCACTGCCATCCTGTCACGCAAGAAAAACAGCCTTTCGTCTTGCGTGCAGCAAGCTCCAACAGAAACTCCGTGACATCCAGAACAAATGGTGGATTGATCTAGCTGAAAAAACTCAATTATGCGCAGATACAGGTGATCACAGAGGTTTCTATGAGGCCTTGAAAACAGCATACGGGCCTACATACCAGGTACAAAGCCCTCTACTCAGCGCTGATGGTCAAACACTTCTGACAGATAAAACCTCCATTCTGAATCGATGGTCTGAACACTTTCAGACTCTATTCAGTACCAACCGCACAGTCCAAGACTCAGCAATTCAGTCCATCACACAACAACCAGTAAAGTATGAACTTTAGGAGAAACCCTCAAGGCCATACAGCAGGTGAAAATCGGCAAGGCAGCTGGGATTGATGGAATTCCACCTGAAATCTGGAAACATGGGGGCCCTGCACTCCACACCAAATTCCATGAGTTCGTGGTGCGCTGTTGGGAACTCGGCGAACTACCATCTGACCTTCGTGATGCAGTCATCATCACCTTGTATAAGAAGAAAGGAATTAAATCTGACTGCTCAAACTATCGTGGTATTACTCTGCTCTCCATTGCTGGCAAAATCCTGGCAAGAATACTCTTGAACAGACTAATACCCACTATAGCAGAAGGAATCCTTCCTGAAAGTCAGTGTGGTTTCAGAGCCAACAGGAGCACCACAGACATGGTATTTGTCCTCAGACAACTGCAAGAGAAGTGTAGGGAACAGAACAAAGGTCTCTATGTAACCTTTGTTGACCTCACCAAGGCTTTTGACACTGTGAGCAGAAAAGGTCTGTGGCAGATTTTGGAACGTTTAGGTTGTCCCCCCAAGTTCCTTAAAATGATCATCTCACTCCATGAGGATCAGCACGGCCAAGTCAGACATGGCAACACACTTTCTGAGCCCTTTTTAATTAAGAATGGTGTGAAACAAGGCTGCGTTCTCGCTCCTACCCTATTCACCGTCTTCTTTAGCATGATGCTCCAAAGGGCCACAGCAGACCTCAATGATCAGGACGGTATCTACATTCGATACCGTACTGATGGAAGTCTATTCAATCTAAGGCGACTGAAGGCCCACACCAAGACCTTAAACCATCTTGTCCGGGAGCTACTTTATGCTGATGACGCCGCCCTTGTTGCCCACACAGAAGCAGCCCTGCAGCGTTTAACATCCTGCTTTGTTGAGGCTGCTGAGCTCTTTGGGCTGGAAGTCAGCTTAAAGAAGACAGAGATCCTCCATCAGCCTGCACCTCAGGAAGTCCCCCATCATCCCCACATCACCATTGGCCAATCAGAGCTCAAATCAGTCCAACAGTTTAATTACCTCGGTAGCCTCATCTCCTCAGATGGTAAGATCGACGGAGAGATAGACAACAGATTAGCAAAGGCATATAGTGCTTTTGGAAAACTCCATAAAAGAGTATGGCGTAACAAACACTTGAAGAAAAGTACCAAGATCAGTGTTTACAAAGCCATAGTGTTGTCTACTCTCTTATATGGATCTGAATCATGGGTCATCTACCGCCACCACCTGCGTCTCTTAGAACGCTTCCATCAACGCTGCCTCCGAACAATCCTAAACATCCACTGGTCAGATTATGTGACCAATACATCTGTTCTAGAGCAAGCAGCTATCACAAGTATCGAGGCCATGCTGATGAGAACACAGCTGCGTTGGGCAGGGCACGTCTCCAGGATGAAGGACCACCGCCTTCCCAAGATCTTGCTTTACGGTGAACTTGCCACTGGCTGCCGCATGAGAGGAGCCCCGAAGAAAAGATACAAGGACTCCCTGAAACAACACCTCAGCCTTGGTCATATTGATCTTCATCACTGGTCTACTCTGGCCTCAAATCGGGAGGCCTGGAGACACACCATCTATAACGCAGCTGTCTCCTTTGAGAACACAGGCAGGATCACCCTTGAGGAAAAAAGGCAACGCAGAAAGAACCGTGTATTGCAGAATACACCATCTAAGGAATCTTTCTGCTGTGCCTTTTGTAATCGGATATGTCTGTCACGTATTGGCCTCATAAGCCACCAGCGTGCCTGCAGCAAATGTGGATAGAGCCTTCCCAAATCTTCGTTCGCGAAGCCCAGCCATGAGATGAGAGATGAATGAGCATTGAACATAGTAATAAACTGGGGAATAGTGTGAAAGTCCGTGAATTATTAAGTCGTTCAGGCTCCGTACAATTCCCTCCAGGCCTTGAATCTCTCCCAGTCGCTTTGCTGTTCCTCCTCAATCTTCCTCTTTAGATGGGGTGATTTTCTTGGAGAAGGAGTTCGCCGTTAATGTTTGTAAGGGATCTACAATGAGAGGACCAATGGCGGCCCTTCCCACATCTCCTACAAAGTGTCTTGGGGCATCGGATGCTGTTGTTAGCTTAGGGCAATGTTTTTTCATTGTCCCTTTTGTCCGCAGTTGAAACAAGATTGGGACCCAGTCAAGGTGGCAGCAAGCAAGCGGGCCTTGTGTGACCCTGACCCTACATTCTTGCATGCTTCTATCATTTCAAATAGGGTAGGGTTTTTTAACATTTTTAGAGCCTTCTGGCAGTCTTCATTAGCTTTCTTGTACACTAATTTATTAAATAGGATATCCTGGCTCTCTTTTTTTGAACTTGATGAGTTATCGCCTCTTTTAGCCTTGTTATAAAATCAACAGAAGGTTCTTTCGGGCCCTGATTGATGAGGGTGAACGGTGGTGTTTGGACATAAGCGTCCACCACCCTCTTTAGGGCCTCAACTGCCAGCTCTTCGGTAACATCTAGATACTTTAAGTCTATTCTCTATTGATTGTCCCTGCTCACATAGTTTCCTTCTCCGTATAACATATCTA
Source organism: Pipra filicauda (assembly GCF_003945595.2). Lineage (NCBI taxonomy): Eukaryota > Metazoa > Chordata > Aves > Passeriformes > Pipridae > Pipra > Pipra filicauda. The sequence goes on from NW_024103592.1 coordinate 16,725, forward strand.
CTGCCTGTCTAACTGGAATCCCTCTTCTCTCCATCTTTTCATTTATGTATGTAGTAATTAGTTTTTTCCACTCATTTTCAAAAACTGAGGACTGCACCGTGGACAGCAAGCCATTGATTACTGCCCTGATGTCATAGGGGATTAATCGGTATGCCAGGAAAAAAGACTCCGGGAGTCCCACGGTGAATGGGGCTCCAAGGCCGCACTGTATGATGGCCTTTTTTATATCCTTTAACATTGGATAGGATATGGGCCTCCATTCAGGGGCACGGACTTCCTCTAAGTAAATGGGGAAAGCCTTCAGGAATTCCACATCATTGGCTTGGGCCGCTTCATCCCTGAAGGCTTTCCAAATGTTCAGATGTTTAGTGTGTCTCTCCAGTGAATGATGTGAGTAATGTGTGTCTATGTCCTGAGTGTAATGAGTGTCATAAGCCTGGGTGGAATAGGCCTCATGGGCGTGGCCATGTTGCCGGAAGTTTGCCCCAGAACTAGGCCTGACCCTGCCCCTTTCTCCCCTTCTACTCCGGAAGGGGGATGGGTCTGGTGAGGAGGCAGAGCTGGAGGGAGAGGGTGTGAGTGAAGGCGTGTCAGAGGGGAAGTCTGTGACGTATGCAGGTGGAGGTGGGGGTGGCCTAGGAGGTGGTGCTGAAGTGACCTGCCTACTCTTTTCCCGCTCTGCTCTTTCCTGCCTTCACCCTTCACGTGCTTTTTCTCCCTCATCCCCGATGCCATTTTGTGAAGGTTGACGAGACGTTGTGCCTTCTCTGTCCCTCCCGCCATTTTGGGACTTTCGGGGTCCATCTTTCGCAGAGGTTCGGGACTTAGCAGATAGTTGTTTGGCATTGGTCTTTCTAGATTTAGTGGTATTTTCATGGAGGTTGTCATTCGTGTTCATCATCTAGTGCTGTAGCACCATCAGAACAAGCCTTCAGGCAATTAAGGCTTCCTTTGCATTTCGTTCCCCATTTCATTTGCTCACCAAATTTCATAACCGATCGTTTGCCAGTCATCTACAGATGTGTCTTCCAAGAGCACACGACCTTTATGATCTAACCAATGGCGAGTGCTTTAGCCGACTTTTTGTCCAGGGGGTGACCGTGCTCAAAGATAAAAACCTTGAGCCTTCTGTATACAAATTTCTGGGAAGTTGATAACCAGAGTCCCATGATGATGTTAACTCGACTTCTGGAAAACTGTCCTCACCATAGCGATTCTTCCCTTTTAGGGGTTGGAGTTGGGGGTAGGAGTAGGGGTGTCCCTGGCTGCTCACCTGTCCGGTGTGAAGACCCGCGCGACCCGACAGTCCGCAGTCTGCTGTCCAGCTGAGGAGGACCGGCGGGGTGGTCACCTGAGCCTCGGTGAGCACAAGGGAGTTCCTTTAATGTAAAGGACCTTCTACCTTGCCTCACGTCCTGGGCGCCATCTGCCACGGCCCGGTGGGGATGGAGATAGGAACATGACACTGCACAGAAGGGTCCGACAAGATAGAAGGTTGGGGTGCAATGGCCACTTTATTAAGGGAGGACTGGGACTTATCTAGGGTTCGGCTGAGGGAAGTTCAGTAACCAATGGGAGCTCACTCCGCACTGCGGCACTTCTCAGCCAGTCAGCGTGGGATGAGCGGGAAAGCAGGGGAGAGCAAGGGAGTAAACAACTTTTGGCAGGAAAAACTGTGGGCAAGTCCAGGCAAGTTCTGGGTAATACATTTCAAGGGGATTAATACAGAGATATATGGGGAAATACATTAAATGGGGTTCAGAACGGGGATAGTGAAAGTCCATAGGCTGTCATCTCTTCAAGCACCATACAGGTCCCTCCATGCCTGGAAGCGTTGCCATCCCGATTCTTGTTCCTCCACAGCAAACAATGCCCTATTTGCAAATGTATCAGTGCTGGGCTAAGAGGGGCTCCTGCTGGGAACCAGTCTGGGCTCAACCCAGAATTAACATCCTGATGGTGAGGCAACCCCTGGAGTCCAAGGACTGTCAGTCCATCACTTTATAGAATAAAGTTCCAGTCCCCTTTCACAGGGGCAGGTTCTTCCAACATAACCCTTCTTGGGGTGTATGTTTGGAGATTCCTCCCTTGGCTGAGGACCCCCCCAAGGTCACTCCTTGAGAGTGAGAGCAGAGATCTCCCCACAAGCGTTGGTCTGGGTGAGTCACATCCATCTCTAATTAATAACTATTGCTTTTTTGCCAGCTTTAGTATAATTGCTTCAACAATTGCTTTAGTGTAGTGCACTGTCCTATCTTATGCTATACTACTGGTAGTTTTAGTATTTGTATTGTGTAGTAAATTATTCTGATTAAAATCTTTTGTCTGATTGTCTGTGATAATGAATAGTTCATTTTATATCGATATATCTGATTTTCCATCATTAAAACCTGCAGGACAAAAGTGGTTCAATCACAGCTCTGTAATTCCTTAAATTCCAACCCTTGGCATAATCCGGGGCTGAGATTGGATCCAGCCGCCCCCAGGCTCCTCTCTGAGCAGGAGTTTAGAAGGTCGGGGAGTCCTTTCTGCACCTCGGGACTCAAGGGCAGGACTTCTTTAATGAACTTTAAGCCTTCCACTCCCCTCCACCACAGGTGCCCCCCCCAACCCCAGCAGCCCGCAACACCCCAGAGGAGGTTGGGAGCTCAAAGAGCCACCCCAGACTCCCCTTTCCCAACCTCCCTGTGCCCAAAGACCCCCATGGGACTGTCCATCCTACCAGCCAACCCCTGCTTTTCCCCTCTTCTGCCTATTCCCCCCCTTTCCCATCATCTCCTGAGTCCCCAGCCCCCCGCCAATCAGTTTGGGGGTCACAGTCCTCACTGTACCTCCTCTCCCACCCCTTACACATCAGCCTCCCAGTCCCCAGCCACCTCCTGATCACTTCTGGGGGGTCCCACCCTCCCCTTTTCCCCACTCTTCTGACCTCTCCCACTCATTTCCCATTGTCCCTCAATCCTTGTGGTCCCCTCTCCCACTCCATTTTTGGGGGGTCCCACTTCCCTCCCACTCAGTGTGGGGGTCCCACTACCCCTTTTATCCCCTTTCCCACCATCTCCCCCTCTTCTTGCCCCCCCCCCGAGCTGAGAGCTCCTCACCCACAGTCAGGGGTCCCAGCACCACCAGTGCCCCTAAAGGTCCCCCCAAATAAGGGTTTGAGGGGGTCCTGGGTGAGCTCTGAATGGGTTTGGGGGGTCTTTGCGGAGCTGTGGGGTGTTTTAGAGGGGGTCTCGACACCTTTCAGGGTGTGCTGGGTGCTGTGTTGGGGTGCAGGTGCCACCCAGAATCCCCCTAGAGCAGGTTGACATGGGGGGGACACAGGGGGCTCCCCATTCCTGATCCATCCTGGGGCCAGTTCTGCCCCCCAAGACGCCCCCACTGCCCCCCACTAACTGGGACTGTTTTTGGAGGAAGATGGAGAACTGGGAAGCTTTATTGGGGTCGCTGGGAGCAGACGGGTGATGTTGGAATAAAAGCAGGGATGGGGGGGACCCGTGACACCCTCAAATTCAGCACAGGGACTGCTGGGGGGGTCCTGGCCAGGTCCAAGCCCACGGGGAGGGGCTGTGGCTGCCGGTGGCTCAGGAGCTCTGTGGGGAGAAAAGGGGGTGCAGGGGGGGCACAGACGCTCTGGGGACCCCCCTCACCTTGGTAGAAGCCAAGCCCCAGCACCAGGACAACAAAGCCCAACATGAAGCCCCCCCCTCAACCCCTACTTAGAAGCAAGTTCTTAGGCTAATTAACCACTGATTCATTAGTCCCTGAGCTGCTTTGTTCCTCTGCCAGGCACAGGCCAGCATGGGCTCTGCAGGCTGCAGGGCTGCTCTGTCCTGCCAGGACTCAACACATTGGTTTTATTTGCCCCCAAAAGGGAAAAAGGCCCCAAATCCCTTTGGCCGAGCACAGGAGGGGACAGATTTCTGACAGAAAACTCCAGCAAATGGTTTTGCCCATCTTGGGAAGCACAAACCAAACCCAACTGAGGTGAGACCCCTGCAGCAGCACTTGTGTGCCATCCCCATCTGAAAACCTCCCTGAGGTGCTCGAGGGTGGCTGGGCAGACTGGGAGCACTGGAAAGGGGCCCCGGCTCAGGGCTCAGCTCCTGGGGCAGGCCCACATCACCCCCGGGAGCTCCAGGGCTCCATATGCGCGGGAGGAGCAGGGGAAGGGGGGACGGGGCTGCCGGTGCTGTCTGGAAGGGCTGGCAGCAGGAGGACTTCATCAGGATTTGCATCAAGAAATAGTAAAAACAGGAAAGAGAAGCAGAGCAGCAGCACTGGCACCGTAACACCGATGGGTGTCCTATAAGGACATTGCACATTCATAAGGCAGCACACGCTTGAGGCTTTGTACACGGTATTATATCTATATATATATATACACACACATACAAGGTTGGTGTATAAACATGTGGTGTTAGTTCTGAGATGGTCCTAGAAGGACAAAGAAACCCACAGCCCTATTGGTGGAGAGGCATGGACAGGCTGTTCACAGAACAATTTGATCGGCAAAATGTCGGCTTTATTAGAAGAAAGACACACTTTATATACTGCTTATTACACCCAGACGCGTGATTCTTCTTCACACAGCATTGGATACATAAGGAAAACATACTTTGTTGTCCACTGCTAATTGGACCACAGCAGGTGTCCATATGAGCTGAGGGCACATGTTCACCCTCTTGAAACTCCACCTTAACCTTGGCAGGGAGCCTTCTTTGTCCTAACTTCAAAGGTTGTAGTCACATTAGCTATGCAGTTCTTTTACTGTCTGCACCCAGCCATGCCAAGGCAAGGCTCACAGAAATGCAAAGGAAATTGTTCACGCACAATCTCTATTCTCCCAACACAGCCCCAGTCCAAGCAGGCACACATCAGTTGCCCCATCATCTCCCCCTCCTGCAGGTTGATCTCCTTGAGACCAGGCACTGAGGTGATCCTGAGACCTGTCACTGAGGTATTCATGAGACAAAGGCACTGAGGTGATCCTGAGACCTGTCACTGAGGTATTCATGAGACAAAGGCACTGAGGTGACCCTGAGAATAAGTGCAAGGCAGAGGTGCTGCTGAGGAAGGACAGCCCCGTGGTGGGGAAGAGGCCAAGCTGTGAGTGCCCAGCCCCAAGAAGGTGCTGTGTCCATCCCCTGTGTGCCAGGTGAGCTGGGGCTTTGCTGCAGAGCTGCGGGCGCTGATTTGAGCGGCTCCAAGTGCTGAGATGGTGGGCACCCAGGAACACAAACTGTGCCTGGCCACGGAGCCTGCAAGGAGGAGCAGAGACAGCCCTGGCACTGTGGGGGGACAGGTTGTCCCTGTGCCTTCCCCTGCAGGCCCTGGCTGTCCCTGCTGGGCCCCTGTCCATCCCCATCCTGTCCATCCCCATCAGGTCCCCGCCCGTCCCCCCGGGCTGAGCTCCCCCCAGGAAGTGCCGTGGAGCTGAAGCTGCTGCCATCCCCCCCTGCAGCCGCTGCCCCAGGCAAGGGAGCAGCAAAGGCAGGGCCAGGAGCAGAGGCAGCAGCAGGGGAGCCCTGGGGGTTCAGGAAGCTCTTGTGTGGGTCAGGAAAGAGGCGCTGGGCACGAGGCCGGGGCTGTGCTGAGCAGGCCCAGCCCTCACATCCCCCCAGCCAACGCCGGCTGCCCGGGGGGCACGGGAGGGACCCCCAGCCCGTGTGCCCCACACTGAGCTGGCAGAGAGAGAGCCAAGGGACAGGGACACGGGTGAGGGACAGCCAGGGACACAGGTGAGGGCACGTATCATAGGTCTGAAAAGAGATGTTGGAATTTTTTCCCAATGTCCCCCCTTCCCCGTCTGTTTCTTCTGGGATGGAGGGGGGGACAGAGCAAAGCTGCTTGTGCTGGGCAGTGCAGGAGCAGGGGGGGAGGACGAGCTCTCTCGGGAAATGCAGTTGCTGGGGGATGGCTGGGAGTTGGTGGTTTGGGGGTTTTGGGTTTGGTCCAAGGACTGGACAGAGCAGGGAGCCCGGTTTGGGCCACCTCCTTTTCTTTTCCTGAGAGGAAATTCTTTTCCCCACAGGACACCTCGCAGAGAACAACTGAGTGAGAGAGACCGACCCATCTCAGAGCGAGGTATTCTCCCTTCGGACTGCCCGTGGGAAAAAGCACTTTTTTTTCCAGTGCAAGCAGCTGTTGAACTGCCGGGACAGTCCTGCCTTCCAGCCCCCCCTCCCCGGGTTGCCGCAGGTTTCTCCCCCCAGCCTGGGGAATTGGGACTTTGTTTTGTTTCTTCTCAAGATTTTTGATTGCACCGTTTGTTGTTCATTCAGGTTTTGTTAATAAAAAGCTGCTTCTTTTCCTTTTCCACACTTCCACCTGAAGTTTCTTAATTTCTAAACTGCAATCTTGTTAAACTAAGACAGCACAGCCAGGGACACGGGCAGGGACACAGGTGAGGGCACAGCCAGTGGCAGCAGAGCTGCCCAGCAGCCAGGGGTGTTGGTACCAGCTCTGCTGGGGCCGAGCAGAGCACAAAGCCTCTTCCAGACACCTGGAGCAGCCTCACACTTGCCAGCCCTGTCCTCATGAGGTGACACTGCACTCACAGGGGTGGCCACCACAGGGGTGGGCCTGCACTCACACAGAAATCTTCTGAGGGTCCTTTTGTCTGTATCCCCATTTGCCAATCCATCCTGGGCACTTGAGGAACCCTCTGCAATCCCATCCCTGAGGCAGAATTCCCTCTCCTCCCCCTGACTGACTGATGTCACAGGTGCCATCTCTCTGCTCGTGAGGAGCTGGATCTTGCACCCAAGGCATCAAATCCTCTTGCCAAAGCCTCTTTCAGTCCAGCCTCGGGTGCAGTGTCACCCCCACTGTCAGGGCAGATTTCAGAGTCCCCGAGGAGAGGGCACAGCTGGGACCCCTGGGCTCAGGAGGGCGATGCCAGCTCGGTCCTGCCCTGTCCCTGCTTCCCAGGGACGCTGCTGCAGCACCTGGGCAGACAAACGGGAGCTCAGGACCCGGGGAGACAACGAGAGCTCAGGATCCGGGGAGACAACGAGAGCTCAGGACCCAGGGACACAAACTAGAGCTCAGGACCCGGGGACACAAATTAGAGCTCAGGACCCGGGGACACAAACGAGAGCTCAGGACCCGGGGACACAAACTAGAGCTCAGGACCCGGGGACACAAACTAGAGCTCAGGACCCGGGGACACAAATTAGAGCTCAGGACCCGGGGACACAAACGAGAGCTCAGGACCCGGGGACACAAATGAGAGCTCAGGACCCAGGGACACAAACAGGAGCTCAGGACCCGGGGACACAAATGAGAGTTCAGGACCCAGGGACACAAACAGGAGCTCAGGACCCGGGGACACAAACTAGAGCTCAGGACCCGGCCCCCGCCCCAGCCCCCTCTGGCCTTTCAGCTCCCTGTGGTGACACACGGGTGCCATTGCCCGGAAGCTGCTGGCCCAGGGCAGCTGCAGAATGGCAGTCTGTGTCCCCATGGATGTTCCTCCCCCTGCATTCACTCAGGTGCCCACAGGGAACCAGGAGAATGTGGAGACCAACAGCCAGGTGTCATCCCAATATGAGTCACTGGGAACGTGGGTCACCAGGTCTGTTCCCAATGTGGATCCTCCAATGGGTGATGCAGCTGGAGCAGCAGATGAAGCTCTTCCCGCAGTCGGTGCACTCGTAGGGCTTCCCTTACAGGTGGGTCCATTGGTGTGTGGTCAAGGCCTACCTCTGCCTGAAGCTCTTCCCACACTCCTCACACTTGTAGGGCCTCTCCCCGCTGTGGATGTGCCGGTGGGCAATGAGGTGGGAGCTGCGGGTGAAGCTCTTCCCGCAGTTGGTGCAGTGGAAGGGCCTCTCCCCTGTGTGTGTTTGCTCATGCAGGAGGAGATGTGAGCTGGTCAGAAACGTCTTCCCACACTTGAGACACTCGTAGGGCTGTTCCCCGGTGTGGATCTTCTGGTGGCGGATAAGGTTGGACCTGACGCTGAAGCTCTTTCCACACTCAGGGCACTTATAGGGCCGTTCCTTCGTGTGCAGGTGCTGGTGGGTGATGAGGTTGGAGCAGTCACTGAAGCTCTTCCCACATTTCCCACACGTGTAGGGCTGTTCCCCCATGTGGATCATTTGATGGCGGATCAGGTGGAAGTTCCGGCTGAAGCTCTTCCACATTTCTGACACTTGTAGGGCTTCTCCCTCATGTGCAGGCCCTGGTGGGCAATGAGGCAGGAGTTCCAACTGAAGCTCTTCCCACATTCCAAGCACTTGTAGGGCTGTTCCTCAGTGTGCAGGGATTGGTGGGCACAAAGCTTGGAGCTCTGGTTGAAGCTCTTCTTGCATTCCAAGAGCATATAGAGCCCCTCCTAAGTGTGAACCCGTTGGTGAAAGAAGAGGGTGGAGATCTGGCCAAAGCTCTTCCAACATTCCAAGCAACTGTAGGGCTTCTCTCTGGGGTGAAACTGAACGTGGACCATCAGGTCAGGGCTCTGGATGAAGGTCCGGCCGCCTTCCCGGCACAGGCTGGTTCTTTCCTCCTCAGAGCACCCTGGGCTGCCTTTGGAGACCCTCCTCCTGGGGTACCTTCGTGGCTTTCCCTCCCCGCTGCCTTCCTGCGCCGTGGAGCCCTTCAAAACAGCCTCTCCCACCAGGCTCTGCCGGGGGGATTTGTCCTCCATGCTCTCCATCATCAGCTCGGGGCCTGGGGCAGGAGGGAAGAAGGACAGGGAGGGGATTTGCCTCCGGCCCAGAGGGAAGGCCAAGGACATCCCCCCAACTCCGGCCCCGGCAGGACGGTGGCGGCAGCGGGGTTGTCCTGCAGCCGGGGGCGATGCTCGGCTGGGAGATACAGGACAAGACAGGGCAAAGGGGCACTGACTTCCTCCTCACCTGCCTGGGGGTCCTGGGGCATCTTCCTCTTCCTCGCAGCCTCCTCCTCCATTCGGCCAAGCTTTGGGAAGGAGAAATCCTGCTGGGGGGGGAAAAACAAAGTGTGAGTGCATTGGCTTGGGGGTTCCTCCTGCCCAAGTCCATCTCTAGAATCACTAAGTGTCCTGTGTCCATAATAACCCCTACGAGTGACCCAACTGCAAACCATGTTGGGCACAGACCTGCTGACCCACATTCCAGGTGATCCATGCTGGTAGTGCCTTGGGTTTGCCAGGGTTAGGTAGTAGGGGGACTCCAGGGCTGGGTTCTGTGAGCAGCTGCCAGAAACTTCCCCCAT
>NW_024103593.1:0-25902 GCF_003945595.2 Pipra filicauda
CTTTCCAAAATACCCAGTAAGACTAGAAAATAAAATAAAATTGTATGTCAGGTAACAATATTTTTAAAATCAATGAAGAGTTCACTCACATATCTGAGAGCAAAGCTGAGCTCAAAGATTATCCTGTATTTTGAACATATAAAGCACTCTATAAATGATTAATATTATTACTACTGTTCATCATTCCATGGAGAATGTGAAGTCAAAGGAAATTCTCTGTTACAAACAACAGCAGAATCACACAAGTCTAAGACCACAGATATGAGAATGAGATTAAACAGTATATAACTATTAAAAATATTGTAAGTGAAGTCAGGCATTGTCACAGGTAGCAGATTGAATATTCCCATCTGAGCCCTCTACAAAACCTAGATAAGACAGAATTACAAAAACCCCAGAAAATCAATGTTTTAATTAATTTTTTAGGGAAACTCCTTGGCTTTACAAATTTTTATTCAAGTTTTAAACGAGCTGTTAAAACTGAAATGTTATTAAATCTGAAAACGGTTTTCCAATCTCCCCTATTTCCAGGATGTGCTCTAACACGTGTGTGTGCAGCACATTCCAGTCCTGCTCCCAGGACATTTTAGCACAGATGAGGGATCTGGATTTTCTTCTAATTTGGGGATTCCTATAAACAATCTCTGATTTACTTACGGTGCAGGTCCACGCCATTCCATTATTTTGGTGTTCACAGAGTGGCACAAAGGGTGTTTTCAGTGATTCTTCTGGTAACACAGGACACACTTATTTTCTGAGGTTTTGTGGAGGGGGAGCAGTTTTGTAAAACTCTTTGTAAACCTGCCTTGTAGCCCAGTCCCTTATTGCTCCAATTCTCCCTGGATGACACCGTGCCACAGCACCAGAGCACCCGGACAGACTCCAGCAGGGTGAAGGTGGAATGGTTTCATGGAGCCTGATGGATTCACTTTGGATTTCACTGAAGTTTACACAAGCCCCAGACCCTGTTTTAGACACAGCAATGAAGGCAAAACTTCTTATCCTGCCAGAAGAACCACCACGTTTCACACATTCCACACACAGAATCCTGCAGGAGCAAAGTTCTTTTGTCTGACATTACTCTCATGGACCCAGGCTGCTCAACCAGCACCACAAAAATGCATCCACATTCCTTGAACTCAGCTCTTCAATTGTACATCAAACCCTCCTTCTGCACCGTTGTGAAACTGTCCCTGGGTGTGATTTGGGAGCAGATACAACCCAGCATACCTAGGTAGCCTCATCTCCTCGGATGGTAAGATTGATGGGGAGATAGACAACAGGTTAGCAAAGGCATATAGTGCTTTTGGAAAGCTTCATAAAAGAGTTTGGCGAAACAAATACCTGAAGAAAAGTACAGAGATCAGTGTTTACAGAGCCACAGTGCTGTCTACTCTATTCTACGGATCTGAATCATGGGTCATCTACCGCCACCACCTGCGACTTCCATCCGTGCTGCCTTGCACAATCCTGAACATCCACTGGTCAGATGATGTGACCAACACATCTGTTCTAGAGCAAGCAGCAGTCACAAGCATTGAGGCCATGTTGCTGAGAACACAGCTGTGCTGGGCAGGGCACGTCTCCAGCATGAAGGACCAACCACCGCCTCCCTAAGATCCTGCTCTATGGTGAACTTGCCACTGGCTGCTGCAAGAGAGGAGCCCCAAAGAGAAGATACAAGGACTCCCTGAAACAACATGTCAGCCTTGGCCATATTGATCACCATAACTGGTCTACTCTGACCTCCAGTCGGGAGGCCTGGAGACACACCATCTATAACGCGGCTGATGCCTTTGAGAACACACACAGGATCACTCTTGAGGAGAAAAGACAACGCAGAAAGAATCGTACCTTGCAGAATATACCACCTAAGGAGTCTTTCTGCTGTGCCTTTTGCAACAGAACATGTCTATCTCATACTGGCCTTTTCAGCCACCAACGCTCTTACAACAAACTTGGGTAGTGCCCTCCCCAAATCTTCGTTCACGAAGCCCAGCCATGATGAGTATTCTTACTGGGTATAACTGTGACATATGTACATCTATATTTTTGCTCTAGCTCTGCTGTTTGGGTTTTTTTTTCTCTCTGGGAAGTAAGCTTTTTCCCTGGGTCTCGGGGACTTTGCAGGAAGCCAGGTCCAAACCAACACACGGCTGCAGCACAGGGCTTGCTGCTGTGCCACCTCCTGGGGTGCTGGGCCTGGGAGGACACAGGGGTCACAGAGTGGGGCACCGTGTGGGGACACAGGGATAACTGTGGCTGCCCAGGCTGGAGAAGAGAAGGTTTTGGGGTGACCTTACAGCCCCTTCCAGTGCCTAAAAGAGGCTCCAAAGGAGCTGGAGAGGGATTTTGGACGAGGGCCTGGAGTGACAGGACAAGGGGGAATAGCTTCACACCAGCAGAGGGCAGGGTGACATTGGCAGTGGCCCTGAAATGGGGTGAGAAGGCTCGGGCAGCAGCTTGTCCTTTAGCCAAGGCGGTTTCTCCCGGGGAAAGCCCCAGCCAGGGCTCAGCTTGTCCCACAAGCCTGGGGCCAGGGGTGCTGAGGGGGGAGCGTCCCACTGCCTGCGGGACAGCCCAGGAAGGACACGGTCGGCTCGGCACACTCAGCACCACACAGCTGAAGGACACCAGGGCTTTGGGCACGTTGTTGCAGCTTTATTCAGCCCCAGTCCTTTAGCCAAGGCAAGCTGCACCTCTGCCGGGCTCACGGCCAGCAGCAGCGCAGTGCTCGCAGGAGGCCTCTTGGTCTTTGCTGCACGCAAGGACTCCTCAGAATGGAGGTTGTCCGAGCTGCCAGGGAGCTGACAGAGATGTCCCAGTCATTCTCCAAGGGCTGAAGTGCTGCGACAGAGAGAAACAGAGCCCAGATAAAACCCCACGTCTGCAGAGAGCCTTTGGATTCCCAACAGACCGCACTCCCCACTCACCACTCAGGATGTCAGCCTGACTGTCTGTGGTCTGCTCCCTCAGGCGCCGTGTGATGAGTCCTGGGCACAGAGCTCCATTAGCCCCTGCTCCCCAGCCTGCTCCCAACAGCAGGGCCCCCAGTCCTCCCCTCCTCCCCCTCAGCAGGGCTGAGCCCAGGAGCCCCCAGAAGCTCAGGGCAGTGGGACTGAGCAAGGTGGCCACCAAGCCCCGCTGCGTGGGCAGGGTTGGCAGAGGGAGGCAAGGCCCTGCCCGGGGTGGTCGGGGCTGGGGCAGCCCCAGGACTGCCCCTCGTTGCTGGGGCAGCAGTGGCACAGGGGCCAGGCTGCCCCAGAGGCACCACAGGGGCTGGCACTCACCGATGAACCTGACGGCCGCCAGGCGCACGTTGGCCTGAGGGTCCTGCAGGTAGGGCAGGCTCTGGTGGATGAAGTCTTCAGCCCTGCTCCTGCTGTTCTGAAGCTGCAGAGAGAACAAGGCATGTCTCTCCAGGGCTGTCACTGGGGCAGTTGGCTGGAGCAGTGCCTCCTGCCAGCACCTCCTGGGACGGAGAGGCCTCCCCTCCTGCTGGCTACAGGGAGGGGACAGGGGCCTGCAGAAGAGCCCCTGGGGCTCTGTTCTTGAGGGCAGCAACAGGGATGCAGCTCCAGGCTCTGCCCAGCTGCAGAGCCCCCAGCCCAGACATGGGATGGGGGCAGCCCTCCCCCAGCCCGGGCCCCTCAGCTTGTCCTTACCAAGCACGCTCCAAGCTCCCACAGCCGCTCTCTCTGCAGCAGGTGCTTGAGCGTCTTCCACTTCAGCAGCTCGGCGGCAGCAAGAAGGGCTTCCCTGGAGGCCTGCAGGACAGCATGAGCTGAGAGATGCCCGGGGGCCTGGGCAAGGAGGCCTCTTGGCTTTGTTCCTGGGGGATCCTGCCTTTAGGAAGCTGGGACATGCCCTAGCCCAAATGTCTGGGAGCCTTTTTGAGACAGCCCTGGGGGACAGGCGTGAAGGCTCAAAGGCCTGGCCTCTGACACAGCCTGTGGGGATACCCCTGCTCAGGCCATGGTGGTCACGGGCTGCTGCCAAGCCCTGCAGGAGCAGGCAGGGCAGGTGTTACACAGGGCCGTGCCAGCTTCTCTGCCCCTGATGTCGCTGGCTCCGCACGGACCTTCCCACGGGCTGTGCTGGGGGAGCGCTGCCCGCTGCCAGCAGCCCCTGCCCCGATGCCCAGGAGCCCTGGGGGTGTCAGCCCAGCCCTCTGTGTGTCAGGGCTCAGCCTTCAGCGCTGTACCTTGGCCACGCTGGGGACCTGGTCGCTCATGCGGAAGAGGAGAGGCACCAGTGCCCGCCACACCTCCTTCCTCATCCTCTTCTCATCCCTGCCGACCACCAACTGCAGCAGCTCTGCGAGCATGCGGATGGACAGCTCTCGCAGCTCGCTGCACTCCTGGCAGGAAGCAGGAAAAGGGAGCTTTGCAAACAGCAGCTCCCTGCCCACAGTGCAGAGGGCCGTGATCATGGCTGTGGGGAGGGCAGCGGCTCCAGCCTCACATCCCAGAAGAAGCAGCACTGGGCTGCACGGCCCAGAAGCCATCCCAGGAGAGCCCAGGGGAATGGAGCTGGCTCCAAGTGCTGCTCGCAGGGCTGGGTTGCAGGGCAGCTGTCATTGCCCAGTGCCCATCTGAGGGGCTCAGGCTCCACATCAGCCTTACCGAGTCAAAGAGGGGCAGGAGCCTCCCCACAAGCTGCACAGCGATGAAGCTGGCCTTGGTCTTCTTCAGCTGACGCAGAACGTTTCGCAAGGCCAGCAGGATCTTCATCTTGGCGTCTTCGCTGCCAACTTGCAGGATCTTCATCATGCCCGGCAGGAAGAGTTCAATGTTTCTGGCCTGTAGAGAGAAGAGAATGTCCATTGGGTGAAGAGGGCCGTGCCTGGAAAGCTCCACAGGCAGCCACCCCAGGCCCACCATGGCAGGGAGGGCGTTTGGAGCAGTCACCCCACGTTCTGAGTCCCAGGTCAGGCCAAGCCACTGCTTTCCACACAGCCCCAGCCCCCGTTTGCCGACAGGGCTGCCCCTGACACCGCCCTGCTCACCATCTCGGCTCTCTGCGACAGCCCGACGAGCCCTTCCAGCAGCAGCCCGGCCGTCCTCACATTTGGACAGCCCTGGTGGCTCTCGACGTCGGGCTCGTCAGCCAACTCCTCCCACTCAGCCTTCCTGGAGGACGACTGCAGGAGCAAACAGAGCCGTGAGGGGCCGGCAGAGCCTGCAGGGCTGGCGGGAGGGGACCAGGGCCTTTAGTGGTCACTCACAGCCATGGGCTGGGTGCGGGGGCCTTCTGCGGAGCAGCGGAAGCACTGTCTGTGCAGCAGGTTGGCAAAGTCCTCCAAGATCTTGGCCAGTGTCTCTGGCATGGAGGGCATCAGCTCCCACAGCTCCGGCGCAGTGCTGGAAGGCAGAGAAGGCAGAGCACTGTCAGCAGGGCTGCCTCAGCCACAGTGCTGTGGCCTGGAGCAGCCCCCCAGAACCTGCCCCTTGGAGCCCTGGCCGCGCGTCCCCGGGGGCCCTGCCCGTGCGGGCAGGACGGGGCTGAGGGCGTGTTCCCCGTGGGGCTGGAGCACCGTGCTGGCTCTGGGCTGGCTGGGCCTGCTTTGGCTGCTGTGAAGGCAGACCAGCCAGCAGGGCTGGAAAGCGTGGGGGGGTGGAGGGCCTGACTCTGCAGGCTGTCCCGCAGCATTCCTTGGCTCTGGCAGCCAGAGAGTCTTGGGGTCCCTCTCTCCACAGGGAACAAGCCCACCCTCAAGGCCATCAGGGCCAGTACCTGTCTCCTTGAAGAGCCGCCTTGCACAGGAGGATGACCACTGTGGTGGGGTAGAGGTTGGTCATCAGGCGAAGGAGTGACTCCGCTCTCTCCCACGCTGCCTGTGTGCTGCAGTATGGCAGGCTCTCAAGGATGCTGCTGACTATCTTGGGCGCCTGCAGGGGATACAGGTGAGGATGGCACTGCCCCCGGAGTGCAGCCATGTGCTCAGTTGCCCTTCCCATTCCTCTCTGCTGCCTTGAGGTGGCTTGGGGGGCCCAAGTCACGTGTGCTTGGGAGGGAGGGATGCAGGGAGGAACAAGGCCCAAGAGGGCTGAAGGGCACGACAATGCAGCCACAGGCCACTTACGTCCGTCAGCCAGACGTCCGGGTCTTCCAAGGCCACATCCAGCAGGCTGCTGGGCACCTGCTGGTCGAGGATGCTGGCATCTCCCAACGCCTCAATGGCCATGAGGATGACATCCGTCCTCTCGTGGGACTGCAGGTATTTTCCAAAGGCCTATGGCAGCAAGGAAGGAAGACGTGTCGCGCTGAGCGCCCTGATGGTGCTGCTTGGCTGAGCAGATCGAGGGGCCCTGGCCGGACGTGCCCACCACTGCTGACAGCAGTGCCCACAGCAAAGCTGGCAGCAGTGCCTGCAGTCCCTGCATGGCAGAAGATGAGCAGAGAGGGCCCTCCTGCTGGGGGAGGAGGGCTCATGGGCACAGGCTGCTGGCCCCACCGAGAACCAGGGACTTGCTGGTGGCCAGGAGCACTGGAGCTCCTGCTGGGGCTGAAGCTGCTGCTGGGCCTCTGGAGTGCAGCCCTCGTGCTGTCCCTGCTCAAGGACGGCGGGAACCCTCTCCCCAGGGAGCTGAGGGCACGCCAGCCCCACTGCTGCGGGGTCCTTTGGCTCACACCAGTGCCCTGCTGGTGCCACGGACAGGAGTCCCAGCAAGGGCGCAGCTCCTTACCTTGGCACAGTCCCTGGCGCTCAGAGAACACAGCGCGGAGGTGGTCACGGCTTCCCGGTGGACTTGGTCTGCTCTGTCCTTTAGCCTGGATTCGACTAAACACCAGGGCAAACACACAAGAGTCAGGAAGGCAGAGCAGCTTTGCCAGCAAGCTCACCAAACCTCCCTGGCATCTGCTGGCAAGGGGCAGGACAGGAGCAATCCAGGATTTCCGGAGGGCATCAGGAACAGCTTCTTGCTACAGGCACTGGAGGGACCAGCCAGGGTGGGGGATCTGCTCTTCCCCACCAGGGAAGACGTGGCTTTGGGACAGGGAAGTCTAGAGGGGCTTTGCCTGTGGGGCCCACAAACCAGTGGGCTGCAAGATCCTGAAAGGAAGGGGAGGAAGGAGAGCAGCAGCAAACAGATCCTGGCCTTGAGCAGAGCACTCAGACTCTGCAGCAAAGTGGCAAGTGGGAAGCTCTGGGAAGCAGCTGGGAGGGGCAAAGGAGGTCAGGAAGCAGATCTATCAGGAGACAGAGCAGATGAAGCCCACCACTGCTCTGCCTTTTTTACTTACAGATGAACTCAGCCAGGGCAAAAAGAGCATGGAAAGCTGCATAGCTTGTCTGCTCCTCAGAGAACCGGAAAAGGATGAGACGCCCCAGCAGCTTTCCTAGGAGCGGGAGCTGGATCTCCCCAGAGCAGACAGGTCCAGCAGTGCCTCTTCCGACGTTGGCATGGGCCTGGATGAGGGAGGCATGAGCAGAAGGGCTGAGGGCACAAAGGTGGTGCCAAAGCCCCCCACTCGAAAGTCTGCCCAGGGCTGGATTCCTGGAGAGACCAGGCTTTGCAGAGCCCTGCGTCCCTGTCTCTCAGAGCAGCCATGTGGGCAGCAGCCCTGGCATGGAGAGCAGCAGGGATGGGGGCAGGGCCTGGCTGGAGGGGGCCTGGTCCTTACCTGCAGAGTGGAATAGTCGGACAGCACACGGGTCAGCACATCGATCCTTGCCATGGCCCTCTCCCTCACAGCCTCTCTCTCGCATCTGGTAAAGTCCAGCAGCAGCTGAGACAAGAGAAGCAGCGGGTGAGCCCTGGGAGCAGACTCCAACACCAGCAGCACAGCTCCACTGCTGGGCCGTGCTCGCCCCATCCCTCAAGGCTTCCTCTCCCCTCCAGCAAAGCCTGCAGTGGGGTGTCTGCCCCTGGATTCCCGCCCAGGTTGGGAACACAGGCCCAGAGCCAACCTCATGGCCAGGCAGGAGGGCAGGTGCCACCCTCTGCAGCCCCTGTGCTCCACAAGAGCCTGGGGCCTGCCCCGGCTTCCCCACAGGAGGTGGGCACCCTCCCCGCAGGGCACTCTGCCTGTTCAGCACTGCTCTGGGCACCACTGAGCCAGGAGTGGGCAAACCCTCCCCTCCAGGCTGAGGAACAGCTCTGGGACTCCCCCCCTTTTTGCTTGTGCCAGACCTCCAAGATGCCCTGCAGCTCCTCGCTGACTCGAGAGGCAGGAAAGCTGAGCACCACTGTCCTCAGCATGCTGTCCATGGAGTTCAGGGTCTGCAAGGAACACAGAGAGCAGTGGCAGTCATTCTACTGTTCTTCCCAGCCCCAGGAGAGCCATCTGAACCCCCTATGCCACAGGAGGAGGAGGAGGATGCCCACACTTCCCTGGAGAGACATGGACATAGACAGTCTTAGAGGGCAGAGCAGCCTGTGGCACGGGATGCGGCCAGGCCCATGGGAAAAGGACAGAGGCATGAGGGTGGGAAAGACCCTGCCCTGCCTGGGATCCCTGCTCCTGTGGCACCATGGGGTAGCCAGGGAGAAGGTCAGAGGGGCTAGAGGCCTCTGGAGCTTAGCCAGCACTTACCTTGATATAGAGGGCAAGGTCTGCTTTTGGCATTCCCTTCTCTGCAGGCAGCCAGAAGACACTTGAGAAACACGCGCGGAGGAGGCTTTTGGCTTTGCCCTCCAGTGCTGTGTCCACCAAGCTGCAGGGAGAGGGCAGGACACTGGTTGCACACGGGTGCTGGGAGCAGCCCCTCGACGACTCATGTGGGTGGCATCGGACCTCTGGGCCAGGGGGCCCATGACGGATGGGCAGGTACCTCAATTTCTCCAGAGCCAGCATGGAAAGATGCCGAAGGTCTGTGCACAGGTGGTCCCTTGGCTCTTCTTCCAGCAGCGCCTGCAGAGCACAACCAGGATGGCACCTGCTGGCAGCTGCCAGCACCCAGGGCCTCCAGTCCCTGACCCGCCCAAGCGCTGTCCACACAGGCTGCCTGTGCCAGGGGGCTTTGCTCCCTTTGCCACATTGCCCAGAGTGCCCTCACCTTGATGTTCTCTGCCAGCTGGTACATGTCACAGAACAGATCCAGGCCCTGGGTCAGGCCGTGCTTCAAGGCGCTTCGGCACAGCACGGAGATGCTCTGAAGAAATGTGGCCTTGTCTCTCTCCTCCTGCCAGCCGGGGGACAGAGACACAAACACGGATTGTGAGTGGGCGGACACAGCCAGCGGGACCGCAGCACTGGGGGTGCAGTGCCCTGCAGGAGAAGCAGCCCTGCCCTGCCAGCACCCCTCCAGCAGCCTGGCAGCACAGCCCCTGCCAGCAGACAGCAGCACAGCCGCCCTCCAGCTGGCCCCAGTTACCTTGTTGGGGCTGGTGACAAAGGCCAGGATGGAATCAACAGCTTCCTGCTCCTCCTTGTAGATGGGCAACCAGCTGGTATCTAAGGGGGGAAAGAGCAGGGAGAGCTGCAGAGGGTCCAGCGAGAGGAGGGGGCAGAGGATATCTGGCCTCAACCCAGCTCTCTGCCCACTGCCTTGGCACGGCCTTCCCTTGCAGCTCCTGGCTGGAGGGTGCCCGGCAGAGGAGCTGCCATGCCTGGGAAAGCCCCAGTGCCCCGGGCTGAGGAAGGCAATGGCAGACAGGCAGGAAAGGCCCAGGCTCCCACAGCACGGCTGCCTCCTGCCAGCCCAGCTGGCCCTCGCTGCCCACAGCCCAGAGCCCCTCTGCCCTGTCCTTCTTTGGGAGAGGCTGTGCTGGGGCCACGCTCCAGCCCTGAGCAGTCCCAGCTTTCAGGCAACATCATGGCTGACCCCCAGGACCCCCGTTGTCAGCTGGCCAGGAAAGTGGGATCCTGGTGTGCTACAGGGTGTGCTGGTGAGCCCCAGCCCTGCCCAGCCCCACAGGGCCCCTCACTCACCGAGCTTGAGGGGCTGCATGGTGGTCACCTCGTAGGAGGATGGAAGCTGCAGACCTGGAGAGCGGCTCTCCTGGGAAGAGCTGTCTTCCATCCAGGCCTGCCTGGGGCAGGCGGGGGGTCTCCTCTCCATCCTGTGAATCAAAGAACACAGGGGAGCCTGCCTACGGAGGGCGTCCAAATGGTGGAGTCGAACACCCTCGGGAAAAATGCCGCGGCCAAATCGCCTCAGGCAAAGTGCCTCAGGCAAAAGGCCTCAGCAAAAGGCCTCAACCAAAAGGCCAAGGCAAAGTGCCTCAGGCAAAAGGCAAAGGCAAAGTGCCTCAGCCAAAAGGCCAAGGCAAAAGGCCTCGGCCAAAAGGCAAAGGCAAAGTGCCTCAGCCAAAAGGCAAAGGCAAAGTGCCTCAGCCAAAAGGCCAAGGCAAAGTGCCTCAGCCAAAAGGCAAAGGCAAAAGGCCTCAGCCAAAAGGCCAAGGCAAAGTGCCTCAGGCAAAGCGCCTCGGCCAAAAGACCTCGGCCCAAATGCCTCAGGCAAAAATGCTTCGGCAAAACGCCTCAGCAAAACACCAAGTTCCCACAGGGCCACCAAGGGTCGTGGACAAGATGTGGACTGCAGTCGGGGGCTTCTCGCCAGCACCGCACTCCTCTCCTGTCCGGTCGCCGTCCTGACGGACACTGACCCACCGTGGGCCACGGTCGTGCTGAGCACACCTGCTGCAGTGGGTGTCACAAAGGGCCCCTCTGTGACACGCTGCCGGCCGCTAGCAACAGGTTCCAGTGCTTGTTGACATGGCACCTGCCCCCAGCAACGGGTCCCAGGGAGCCACCACGCAGGTTGGAACAGGCAGGGTGCCCCTGGGGACACAGGCCTGCCTCAGCCCTTGGCACTCAGCTGCCCTCAGAGTGTCTCCAGGCCCCACTTTGCTCTCATGTCTCCTCGGGACATCCCAAGGAGCCCCATGTTCAGACAGCCCTGCGTGCCCCCAGGACATCCCTTTCCTGTCCCCACACTGCAGAGTCTGGCCTCAGAGCCCTTCAGTCACATTAAATGCATAACATTTGCTCAAGCTTAACTGAAACCATGGCTTTTGTTGCCTCTTCTCTTTCTCCCACTGACCAGCAAGAGCTTTTCCCCACTCAACAGCTCTTCCAGCACCGGGCTGCTCAGGAGCCCTCACAAGGCCTTTGCTGCACCCCAGGCCCCTGCGCGGCACCCTGAGCTGCCCCAGGGGTGGCTGAGTGGCCCTGCCAGGCTGGTGGAGTCTTGAGGGGGGCTTAGGGATGAAGGGGGAGGATGGCACCCAGGGAGATTCCTTGGATTCACCAAGGAAGGCCTAGACTAAACTACCCCAGAGATCCAGTTGGAAGGGCCAGGCTCCTCAGCGTGCCGGGAGCTGTCATCTTCTGGCACAGCCCAGCTGAGTGGCCGCGTTGGTCCATCTGAGGGGCCAGGAGCTGTAGTCCTGCTGCTCTTGCCTCAGTTCTGTGTCTCTTCTACAGAATCAGACCAAAGAAGCCCCCAGAAGCCCAAAGGGTCCGGGAACAGCCCCTCTCTGACAGCCCCAGAGGAGCCCTGGAGCTGCCTGCCAGCCCAGCTGGCCCTCGCTGCCCACAGCCCAGAGCCCCTCTGCCCTGTCCTTCTTTGGGAGAGGCTGTGCTGGGGCCACGCTCCAGCCCTGAGCAGTCCCAGCTTTCAGGTAACATCATGGCTGACACCCAGGACCCCCGTGGGTCAGGAAAAATACACAGCTCAGGGGGGGCAACCCCTACAATAAATAACACAAGTGGCTGTTGTTTTTCTGCTTTGCTCGATCCCAGAAGTCGCTGCTGCAGCGGGTTCGTGTCTAAAGCTGCTCTTTCCAAGTCTCATAGTCCTGGTGTTCGCCTACAAAAAATTGATGAATTTAAAAAAAAAAAGAAAAGATGTGGCAATGCTGTTCATGAAGCCTTCAGCAGTCACCAAGAGTTCTGTTCTGCAGAGATTTCAACTATTTCCTAAATTCCACACTCGTGGCTTCAGGTCATGACTTGCCAGAGCAGTCCCAGAGCTGGCCACTGCCCAGAGATGCCCTGGGGCAGATCAAGGGCCCAAGTGGGACAAGTGCCCCAGGCTGTGTGGAAGCCCTTTGGAGCAGGAGCTGGTGGGCAGGAAGGGCCCATCTGGGGAGAGGCAGGGAATCCCCCCCTGCAGCCCTGCTGCCCAGGCTGAGGAGGGTCCTCTCCAGCCCAGCAGCACATCGTGTGCCCTTGGGGGCTGCGCTGCCAGGGCTGTTCCCAGGAACTGACTGGCCAAGGTGAGGAGTCAGAGACTGAAATGGTTCATGACTGTCCTGGGTTAAAAAGGGTTTTCCCCTGGAGTTGGAAAGTGGTTAACCCCAGCAGGTGGTATTCTTGGTGTTAACCCAATCAGCACCCCTGCAAAATTAAACATATCACAACAGGCCAGAAAAGAAGAGATTATGTAGCTGAAAGAAGAACAGCAGCCATGGTCTGAGACCACGAGGACAGAGGGGGCCAGGGAGCCCCGCTGGGGGCCAAGACCCCCCAGCCCCCTGGCTGGGGCTGTAGAAACTCGGAACAGTGTTAAACTGGGCCCAGTACTGTGGCCAAGAGCTGAGGGAGTTTTTCTCCACTGTGAGTGGGCAGCAGGAGCGGCGGCAGAGACAGCACCGAACAGAGAGCTGTGGCTGAGAGCCAAGAAGACAGTCAGCAGGAGTGAGGTGGCACAGAGCCAAGCTGAGAGACACAGAGATGCCCGACGGAGAGACAGAGCACCAGGCTCAGCAGAGACTGTTTGGGGTGAGCCTGGCTTTATTTCTCCAAACCCTTTGAGACCCCTCTTAGAAGGAGGGGGTGGACTTCCACTTGAAGGGAGTCCTGAAATGCAGCAGCAACTAGAGAGAGAGAGAGAGAGAGAGAGGTTGAGAAGCTCAGAGATGTCCTGGAGCTGGACCAGGACAGCCAGGAGGAATGTGGAGGGGGGAAGAGGCCTTCCTGCCCCCCTTCGCCATGCTGACAGTTTGAGACGGAGCAAAGGAGCTCTGCTAGAACGCTTGGGGCAAAAACTGAACTGAAAGCCCTAAACTCAGGAGGAACTTGAATCCCCTGAGGAAGGGACTGTCAGGGGTGCCCAGTACCCCGTGATATGACTGTGGAGAGGTGAGCCTTGTCCCTGCTTTCGCAGTCCACAGGAGAGAGACCTTTGGCTGGAGCCGAAGGGCCAAGGGGTGAGAGAAGCCCCCTGTGTTGTAATGGAGAGAGAGAGAGATTTTCCAGCTACGACAAATCCAGCTGCGACTGCTGCCTTGAAGAGGAGAGACACTGCTGCCCTGAAAGTGGAAAGGATCTTTTCATCTTCCCTTCAGAACTTTTATTGGAGGGAAAGGAGGGATTTGATCTAATGTAAATATATTGCTTTTCCATAGGAGAGATAGTTAGAATTGTGTATATAATGTATTATAGTATTTATTTGTGTATGTAATAAACTGTAATATAATTCCTTTCCCCCCATACTGAGCTGTGTTTTGTCTGAAAACCCTCTCACACTGAAACAAATTGGGGGGGGGCTAGGACTTGGAAATTGGATTTTTGAGGGTCTCAAACTGCCACAATGATTTATGCATTCTAGGATTGCCAGGGCACTTTTGCAGGCTGGGAAGAGGCAGCTGGACCCATCCCCCCTGCCAGTGCTGCTGAAGGTGTCAAGCCCTGAAAAGGCGAGAAGAGACGTGTTTACCAGGCCCCTCACGGGAACTCTGCGCAGGCCCAGCAGACCCTGGAGGCTCGAGGCACGGCCCAGGACACTGTCCATGGATATAATAACTCATAACTTCTTGGAGTGTGGGGGCTTCCCTCCCCCACCCCCAACGGATCAAGGCCACCACTTCAACTGACAGACATTGGAGCTGCAACTGCCAAGTTCCATCGCTGGACCCCGTGGGCAGTGACTATAGACAGCTTTCCACTCTCAGCTTTGCTTTCCGTTACTCTCCCTCACCCTTATCCTGTCTTTCCTTTCTCTACTTATGCATTTTCCCCTAAAGGTTCTCTTTATGCCATATTGCTATAGATGAGAGATAGAGATGATAACACCCAAAATGGAAACATACTTGTTTACCTTTGAAATGAAATTGTTCTAAAATAAACCCTACATACATATGTTTTCAAACACTGATTATTCAGTGTCGTTTCACTTTAATCCACCCCCAGGGATTTATTAATAAGAACCTGGGTTACTCCCAACCCCTTTCTGGGGTGGGTAGTAACAGACCCCTTGTAGCAGGATGTTCTACCTGGAAAAGAATCTGATGGGAGAATGCAAGCACTGCCAGCTCTCTGTGGGGAGTTACTGCTGGTGCCAAGGGCTTGGTTTAGTGTTGAATTGGGCCCAACCCAGCCTGGTTCCCCAACCTTCCAACACACATCCTGCTTTTGGAAGCAGAGTTTGACAGGTCAGCTGCTCACTGGCCTGGGAATATGTGACTGCTGATCCATCCCTGGATAAGCATAAAAGCCCAGGGCCAACTTTGACAGAGCAGATTCTTCCACAGACTTTGTTGAAGTGTGTGCAGCTTCTGCTGGGAAGCAGGGACAGCTCTTGATGGTCACTGCCCAGGGGGGAAAAGAAAGAGAGAGCTCTGCCTTGATTTATTTCTATCAGACCCCGCCGGGCCCTCCCCGCTTCCTGCCGGGATCGGACACCGCCGGCGGCCCCGGCCCTGCCGGGCTCCATCAGCCTGAGGAATTGCTCCGGAGGAGGGGCCGGGGCTTCCTCTTGGCCTTCGTCTCCCTGGCGCTGGGGCTCGGCTTCTACCTGCGCCAGAAGGTGAGGGGGGTCCCAGGGGGTCGTGTGTCCCCCCAGAGCGTCTGTGCCCCCCCGGGGACCCCCCACCCTGGTGTCCCCCCCTTTTCTCTCCCCACAGAGCTCCTGAGCCGCCGGCGGCCGCAGCCCCTCCCCGGGGCCTCGGGCCCAGCCTGGACCCCCCCCATCCCCGTGAGGATTTTGGGGGGGTCGTGTGTCCCCCCTGTCCCTGCTGTCACTCTGCCTCCAGCCGGCTGCTCCCAGTGATCCCAGTAAAGCTTCCAGTTCTCCCCAGTCCCGGTTATTAATATTTATATATATTAATATATGTTTTTATATATTTTTATATAATATATTGATATATGATATATATCAATAATATATATTAATATATCAATTATATATTTATATATAATGTATTGATATATTATATCAATAATATATAAATATATAAAATATATATAAAATAAATATTCAAATATATAAAGAATATATACATTTATATATATGTTTTTATATATCAATATATAAATATATTGATATATAATATATATCAATAACATATGTAAGTATATAAAATGTATATAAAATGTATATAAAATAAATAAAACATTTAAATACATAAATGATGTATAGAAATTAATACATAAATATGTCTTTATGTATTTATATATATTGATATATAATTTATATCAATAATATATATACAAATGTATAATATGTGTATATAAATAAATAAATAAATAAATAAATAAATAAATAAATTACATAAAAGTATATTGAGATAAATAAATTATTGATATAATATTTCAGATCCACACTTGTAAGGAACAGAAACCCAGAGCCGGGTGGTTTCCAACCAGAATTTATTATCTGAGAAAAGCAAATTCAGCACTGGGGGATCAGGGAGGGGTTTGAACAACCCCCAAAGAAGACACTTGTTCTATTTTATTCTCTATATAAATATATATATTCATTACACATTGTCAAGTCAGACATTGTGTAGATAACAAGCAAACATCTGCTCAAAGTTATCAATTTTTCAGAAAGGTGTCATTATCTATAACTAAACCAAGTCCCTTCACTATGAACCTTAGACAAGGTAAAAGGGAGGTAACTTGGTTTATGTCTTTACAGGGGCCCAATTAAGTTTTACGATTTCTTTTTCTTTTCTCTCTCCGAGTTGTGTTGACTTTAGGTTGTTTTCTTTTTAATTAGCTCGAATCATTCTCCCTTTTACCTTGTCTAAAGTTTATAGTGAAAGGACACCCAGTCCCTCCCAGTCCCTCCCAGTGGCTCCTGGCACTGGCTGCATTAACCAGTCCCGTTGGCTGGCGGGACTGGTTTCGCCTTCGGGGTGTTCTCTGCACAGGAGCAGTTCCCAGGGCTGATGGTCTCTGGGTGGTGTGGAGGTTGCTGGTCTGTGGTGCTGCAGATCCAGGAGATGGCAGCTGGGCGCTGGGGCTGGGGCTGACGGTCTCCAGTGCTGGAGAACTGGGAGACAGCCCTGATAGCGCCAGGCTGCCTGTGTTGGGGCTGATGGTCTCAGGTTCCCTGGAGCTGTCAGAAGGCTCCAGTCCTGACTGTCTGGCCACGCTGACACCAGCAAGCCCTGAGTCATCTCGGGAGGCTGTGAGGGGAAGCAGGAGGGACAAGATCGTTCCAGACCTGGGACAAGATAGGCCAGAGCAGTGCGGCTCTGCCAAACCCACCCTGGGCACCCACTGCCAGGCCCAGGGGCACCAGGCCCAGGGGCACCAGGTTTGTTTGCCTCTTACCTGTGCCCAGACCAGCACAGCCATCACATTCCCAGCTGGTTATGCTGTCCCTCAGGCCAGAGCAGTGTCTGTGGGTGCCCTCGGCAGCACAGGAGGAGCACCAGAGCAATTCCCAGGGCCTGGGGAAGCAAACGGGTTCAGGGAGGTGAGGACAAAGTGTCCAAAGCGTGGGATTATCTGGCTGAGCTCTTCTCCTGGGTCCTTCTGCTTCACAGCCAGAGTGAGGCCCTGGTGCTGCTGAGCCCCTGCTGTGCCCCCCGGGGTGACAGAACCACTCCTACTTGGATGCAGTCCCTGTGGAACCAGGCGGTTTTGCAGGCTGGCCCAAATCTCCCTGCTCTTGTCAGGCTCTCACCTTCTGTGCTGCCTGGGAGACTATATCTGGGATCTCCCTTGGGAGAAAGCCAAGGAGTCCTACTCGATCGTTCTCTTGCTGACGAAGGAGGCTGGCAAAAACCTGCAGGAAAGATGATGCACTGCTGAGGAGAGAGGGTGGTGGGAACTGCCCATTGGAAAGCTGGAGAGAGCCCACGGAGCAACTCACCAGGCAGAACACGTGGGCACAGAAACCATTTATCTGAAGGTTTTCTCCACAGATGTCCGGGTCAGCCTCTGATTGCTGGCACAGCAGGCATGCTGGAGGGAGAGAGACACCAAAGCAAGAGGTGGCTCTTTCAGTGGGACAATGGAAAATGGCAAGCTCGTGCCCTTGTGTCCTGCCCCAGCCTTCCCCCGCTATTGTGCCTTCGCCATGGTAGCTAAACTCCAGCAAACCCCACCAGCTTCAGCAGAAATTATTTGTGTTGGCTTAGCACAGATCAGGACTCCAGCATCTCACTAGGAGAACACGTTTTGCCTTTGCCCCAGCAGAAGGAACTCCACCACCACCAGCAGTTTGCAACGACAACAGGACCCGCACACTGAGGGGTTTCAATGAGCTGGAGGCAAGGCACGCAGCCTCTTCAAGTGTCACATCAAACAGCAAGGAAAAGGGCAGGAAAAGGCTACCTTGGAACTGGAGTTCTCACTCGTGCCTGGGGGCCGGACAGTCTTGGGCAGCTTTGTCTCCTGAGGGCTGTCCGGCTTCTTCCTGAGCCTGAGACCAACCTCCCTGAAGTCAAAGATGGTCAGTTGGAAGGCAAGAAAACCAGCAAGAGCCTCAGAAATGCCCTTGTTTAGAAAGGCTTTTCTTGTTCAAGTGGCTCTGATGAGTCATTTGTGATCACAGCCACCAGGACAGTCCTGGAAGTCCTGGACCTGCTGAAGTATTAAACATCAGAAAATTAATGGTATAGAGCAGAACACACTTGCTCAGCCACGCTGTCATCCTGATTATCCTCCCTATGCCCTTGGGGGCATTTTTGGAGCCAATTTACACCTCTAATATTTTTTTCTCTCCTGGAGAGAGATCTGATTCTGCTTGCACATTGTAATCCTTTCAGAAGAACTTTTCCCCCTAGTTTTCCTCACTTGTTGTTAATACTTTTTTCCTCTTAAGTTTAAAAATTAAAACCTTTGCTCTGAAAGAGAGCGAAGGAAGAATGAAGAAGTTTCAAACCAAGGAGAAAAACCTTAAAATCCGAATTTCTGTGAACAGCAGAACAAGTCTCCTCCCGCTGCATTAATGCCGCCTCACGAAACGGCGATGGCCTCTGCAGGCAGCTGCCTAAAAACACCCACGGCTCCTCGGGAACACAGACATGCAATTGTTATATGTTTTTTTCCCCCTAAAGATTTAATTTTTCTCTCTTTACATTCAGCCCCTCGGTGACTCCCGAGAGCCCTCTGCAAAGCCATAAACTGACTTTCGGAGGAGCTTTTGGACACCCCCGGGATCCTCCCCCGCGCTGCCGTGGGGCCCGTGGGTGTGTGAGGGGCTGAGGGGTCGAGCGCCTGGACACTGATAAATAAACATCAGCAGGGACACGGGCCCGCCCCCGCCGCGCTGCGCAAACGGCGCAGGGATACGCAAACGGCGTAAGGCGGCGCCGCGGGCGGCAATGGAGCGGCGCTACGCAAATTGCCTAAGGGGGCCAGGAATGCCCACAGCCCTACTCAAACAGCGTAAGGAGGGCGCCGGTAATGGCAATCGGGGAGTTACGTCAGTTGCGTAAAGCTACGCAAATGGCGCAAGGGCCCTGCCCTCAGCGCTACGCAAATGACGGGAGGGCCACGGTGGCTTTCTGAGGGCTCGCGGACCTTTCCCACTTCATCCCAGTCCTCTCCAAAGGGCTCCCACTTTGTCCCGGTCCCTCCCTAAGGGCTCTCAGTTCCCTCCTAAGGGCTCCCAGTCCATCCCAGTCTGCAGGGGGGTCTCTGCACCCCGATGCTCCCCCAGGGGCTGCAGGGGCACAGCTGCCCCACCCTGCTCTGCCCCACGGGCTGCAGGGCCTCAGCTCCAGTGCCTGGAGCACCTCCTGCCCCTCCTTCTGCGCTGACCTTGGGGTCTACGTTGTTATTCCCATGTTCTCACTCCGCTCTTCCCTGGCTGGAATTCCTTCTTTTTCTTAAATATGTTATCCCAGAGGCGTTGCTGTCACTCCTGACTGGCTCAGCCTTGGCCAGCGGCAGGAATTCCATCCTGGAGCCACTGGCATTGTCTCCACGGGACAGGGGAAGCTTCTGGACTCTTCTAACAGAAGCCACCCCTGTAGCCCCCCCGCTACCAAAACCCAGCCACAGAAACCCACTGCACCCAGTTACTTCCACTTGCCCCAGGATGGTTCCAGTTTCCATCACGATGATCCCGGTCACTCCCAGTCACTCCCAGTTTATGCCAGTTGCCCCCAGCATGCACCCTGTCACTCCCAGTTACTCCCAGTTGCTTCCAGCATGATCCCAGTTGCTCCAAGGATGTTCCCAGTTGCCTTCCAGCATGGCCCCACTGGCTCCCAGTTCCCCCCTGCATAGTTCCAGTCACTCCCAGTTTTATCCTGGTCACTTAGAGTCGCTCCCGCTATGATTCCAGTATGGTGCTGGATCCCAGTTGCCCCCAAGGTGGTCCCAGTTGCTCCCAGCCACCCCCAGGATGGCTCCTTTCACTCTCAGGGACTCCCCATCTGAGTCCAGTATGGCCCCAGTCACTCCCTGGAAGATGCCATTTGCCCTCCGCATGGTCCCAGTTGCTCCCAGTATGATCCCGGTATGAGTCCAGTCACCCCCAGTATGATCCCAGTAACTTCCAGACACGTCCAGTAGGAAGCCAGTTTGATCCCACTCATCCCCAGTATGGCTGCAGTCCCTCTCACATACTCCCAGTATTATTGCAGTCACTCCCAGTATGACCCCAGTAGGACCCCAGTAGGGGCCCAACTGCTCCCACTCTGATCCCAGTTGCCCCCAGCGTGGTTCCAGTTGCTCCCCTTCACCCCTACTATGGTTCCAGTCACTCCCAGAATGATCTCAGTCACTCCCAGCCACTCCCTGGATATCCCAGTTGCCTCCAGCATTCTCCCAGTCAGTCCCAGTATGATCCCAGTCTCTCCTAGTAGGATCCAAGTTACCCCCTGCATGGTCCCAGTTACTCCCAGTCACCCCATTGTAGTTCCAGTCCCTCCCAGTCTCTCCCAGTATGACTCCAGTATGATCCCAGGGACACCCTGTGTGGTGTCAGTCACACCCAGGATGAACCCAGACATTCCCTGGCACTGCCAGGATAAAGCCATTTGCCCCCAGCAGGGTCCCACTTGCTCCCAGTCACCCCACTGTAGTTCCAGTCCCTCCCAGTAGGATCCCTGTCACTCCCAGTCTCTCCCAGTATATCCCAGTTGACCTCAGCCTGCTCCCAGTCAGTCCCAGTATGATCCCAGTCACTCTTGGTCTCTCCCAGTATATCCCACTTGCCCCCAGTGTGGTTATACTCACTCCCAGTTGCTCCCAGTAGCTTCCAGCATGATCCCAGTTGCTCACAGCCACTCCCAGTGACCCCCAGTGGGGTCCTAGTCGCTCCCAGTATGATCCCAGTCACCTCCAGCATGATCCTGCTTCTTCCCAGTATACCCCAGTTGCGCCAACATGGTCCCAGCTGCCCTCAGAACGCTCCCAGTCAGTCCCAGTATGACCCCAGCCGCCTTCACTGTGGGCCCAGTTGCTCCCAATAGGATCCCAGTTGTGCCCAGCATGGTCCCAGTTGCTCCCCATTGCTCCCAGTGGGATCTCAGTAGCTCCCAGTTGCCCCAAGTGTAGAACCACTTGCTGCCAGTATGATCCTAGTCTGATCCCAGTATGATCCCAGTACATATGATCCCGCTGGATCCAGTCTGGGTCTCGGTGTATCCCGGTGTCCCCCCTGTCCCCCCACCCCGGTGTCCCCCCCTTTTCTCTCCCCACAGAGCTCCTGAGCCGGCGGCGGCCGCAGCCCCTCCCCAGAGCCTCGGGCCCAGCCTGGACCCCCCCCATCCCCGTGAGGATTTTGGGGGGGTCGTGTGTCCCCCCTGTCCCTGCTGTCACTCTGCCTCCGCCTGGCTGCTCCCAGTGATCCCAGTAAAGCTTCCCAGTTCTCCCCAGTCCTGGTTATTAATATTTATATATATATTAGTATATGTTTTTATATATTTATATATAATATATTGATATATTATATATCAATAATATATATATTAATTATATATTTATATATAATGTATTGATATATAATATATATCAATAATATATGTAAGTATATAAAATGTATATAAAACATATAAAATAAATAAACATTTAAATACATAAATAATGTCTAGAAATTAATATATAAATATGTCTTTATATATTTATATATAATATATTGATATACATTTTATCTCAATAATATATATACAAATGTATAATGCGTGTAAATAAATAAATAAATAAATAAATAAATAATTTACATAAAAGTATATTGAGATAAATAAATTATTGATATAATATTTCAGATCCACACTTGTAAGGAACAGAAACCCAGAGTCGGGTGGTTTCCAACCAGAATTTATTATCTGAGAAAAGCAAATTCAGCGCTGGGGGATCAGGGAGGGGTTGAAAGGAGACACTTGTTCTCTATTTATTCTCTCTATAAATATATACATTCCTTACACAACAGCAAAAACATTACCCATTGTCAGGTCAGACACTGCCAGATGGGTGCTTGTTATCTGCACAGTTATCAACTTTGCAGAAAGGTGTCATTATCTAGTTAACTAAACCAAGTCCCTTCACTATAAATTTTAGACAAGGTAAAAGGGAGAACGATTTGAGGTCCATAAAAAGAAAACAGCCTGAGGTCAACACAACCCGGAGAGAGAAAAGAACCAAAAAAAAAAAAAAGAAAAAGAAATCGTAAAACTTAATTGGGCCCCTGTAAAGACATAAACCAAGTTACCTCCCTTTTACCTTGTCTAAGGTTCATAGTGAAGGGACTTGGTTTAGTTAACTAGATAATGACACCCAGTCCCTCCCAGTCCCTCCCAGTGGCTCCTGTTGCATTGACCAGTCCCGTTGGCTGGCGGGACTGGTTTCGCTGTTGGGAGGGCAGAACTGGTGGGCACAGAAACCATTTCAGCCAGAGCCTTCCAGAATAACAGTTCTAAATAATTTCCCTCATTTGAATCATGCCGTACAGCAGATAAATAACGAGGCACCAGATGAGACATGGCAAATCCTCTGGCTGCAGTGATAGGAGACATGCAACAAGCAAAAGCACACCATGAGAACAGTACAAAAGCAAGAAGGGAAAACCAAACCAACAGCACCGTCAGTAAAGATTATTTCCAAGGATCCTAAAGAAGGAATTGCTTGTTAGGGCAGAAAGCTGACTTCCCTGTTCCAATTCTGCCACTAAAGGCTTGGGGAAGGGCAGGTCAGAGCCCCAGTACACAGGTGCCAGGGAGAGGAACTGGGCTTCTCTTTGGTAAGACCTCCAATCACTCCCCTGATATAAAAATAGCTTAATGTATGCCTGGAAACCACACAGGATCACTTCCTTTTACAGAAATATGGAGGAAATCTTGACTTGCTGGCACAGAAACTGCTTCATCTGAGCCTTTGTCCTTGGAAAGCCCCAGCTCAGCTGTTGCACTTGTCAGTAACTTCCAGCTGGCTACCTGAGGCCCTCTCTTCAGAGTCCCTCACACAGCCTGAAGTATCCTCCTCATTTTCCTGCTCTGCTCTGCCTAATGCTTAATGCCCCCTACATCATCTCATGCCAGGTACTCTGCCTAAGGGCACTGAAAGCATTAGAGGCACCAAGAGGAGAGGCAGCTACCAGAACGGTCCCCCCAATACTTCACAGGGTCACTACCTTTTTGGGCTAACAAGGGAAGCTGTGAAAGTGCACTGGTAGTCCTCCTTTTGTTCTGGAGTGAAGGTCTCTGTAGCAAAGGCGTGGGATAAGCCAGGAATGCTCATCTCGACAGGATCCAGCTTGAAGATGTTGCTGATGAGGCTGTGAGGCTTGGGGGGAACCCACAGTGCAGTGTTAGTGTCACATCTTTCAATGTGACCCAGTACATTCCTAGATGCATCCCTGGGAACAGCCCCAGACAGCCTGTCTTGCTTCATGCTTCCCTGGGCAGGCTCCCTCCATGCCAGGGGATGCTGACCTTGCGCCAATGCCCAGGCGAGCAAAAGCTTGCTTTGAGGGCTGGGCAGCCACCCCAGCACATGTGGGAGGTTGGGATGGCACAGAAACCCCTCAAATAACCCCGGACTGGCCTTTCAAGAGAAGGAAAAGCCAGGAAATGCTCTGCTTTGAGCTCTGCCCCATTGGTCCATAACAGCCCCTCTCTGAGTGTGCTTTTGAGAGATGTTCAGAAGGATTCCCACCAAAGACCCAGAAGCGTGAGCCAAAATTTGCTTGAGAGATGTGGAATTCAATGCAAGTGCCCCCCTGGCATTGCTGCTCTGCCCTGCAGTTTGACCTGCACTGAGCTGGACTGGTCCAGCTGGGCCAGAGACCGCAATGACTCTGGAGAACAAGGCAGGCTCTCACATGGCCTTTAGAGAGCAGCGCTCACCTTGGCCTCTTGTTCTTACCTCTCCAGGCATGGCTTTGATGGAGAGCACAATGTCACATGGGACACTGCTGCCATTAGAGATCTTGAAGCGAGCCGTGGCCCGTTGCCCAACCTGAACTTTGGTGAAGATGAATTTGTTATCATCTCTGATGAACACACCGTTGCCTTGCACCGACTGTAACGTCTGGCAGAGATTGACGTTGCTGTGGATCGGGTACTGCTCAAAGATGGACGTGACGTCTTCAACAAGCGCTGCAGACAGACCAGAGGAAGGGCTGAGGCTGGAGAACCTCTTTGCTGAATTCACCTGGACCCAGCTGGCCTCTCAGAAGGCTTGATAAGCCCTTTCTGTCCAGGTGACTGCAAAACCCAGCCTTGGATGAGAGAGCTCAGTCAGTGAGGATGGAGCTCAGTCAACCTCAGTCTTAAAGGGCATTGCTTTCCTTTTATGCTTCCACACATCCCTCCCAGCCTCTCCCCACTGGTGGACTCAAAAAGGACTGCAGCCTCTGAGGATTTTAAGGTGGGACTTCAGGACCAGGTGCCTCTCTATCCAAGTAGCAAGTTTAGGTGCTGATCAGCAGCAGGACTGCCCATGGCAACCTGTGGACAGCACGTACCTGGGAAGCAGGAATCAGGCAGTCAGGGTAAAGGGAATGCCGAGGGGATTGTCCTTGGGGTCTCTGTTGCTGATGTCAATGTACAGCTGCTCCTCACATTTCCCCTCTGCTCCTGGGCTGCAATCCACTGTGATCTTCTGCTGGCCCCCAGGACCGACGGAGCCGGAGCAAGGGGACACCGTGAACACGCCTGCAGTGAGCTGAGCCTGCAGAAAGAGCGCCAGGACAGGCTGATGCCCAACAGCCGTACCCTGAACACCCCCAGCAAGGAGGATGCCACGCCTCAGCCTCCAGCTGGGCCCGAGCACCCAGTGTCAGGGCAGGGAATGATGACTCCATGGCCCAAAGGCAGCCCCAGGATGAGATGAACAAGCCAGGAGGAGCTGCACGTCTGTCCCGAGTGGCAGAGAGAAAGGAGTTGGGGTGAAAAGAATGAAGGTGGTAGCTGGGATCCTTCAACCTCCAGGGGTACAGGAGAGCAGAAAGGACTGAATGATGGGAGAGAGGGAGGGGATTGGGAAGAAGAAAAAGCAGAGCTGTCAGTGCTCTATGGATTGGGAGTTCAGATGGGGACAGTTTGCTCCTGTGGTGTTCCCAGATCTGTGCTGGCTAGCAGCCACCAAACACAGGACCTGCTCCCCTCTCTTGACCCCACAACTGCAGGTCAGAGCCAGAGCATGGGACTGTCAGTGGAACTGAGCAGATAATGGACTCTCCATCCCGCAGACCTTGTCCTACCCCCAGCCTGGGCACAGCTGCATCCTCCCCCATCCCCTGCAGCAGCACACGCTGGGCAGGAGCAGGAGCCACCCACCTGTGTGGAGCGTTTTCTTTCCCTGACCGAGGGGGCAGATTCCTCTTGCTCTGAACTGAGAGGAGAAAGCAGAGACATCTGTCATGCTGAGCTCCCCTGCCTTTGTCTGAGGCCAAAGCTGGCCTTCCTCCCCATGCAGGAAAGCCTTCCTGCTCCCGATGGCCCCCGGGGAGCTGCCTGCAGCACCCATTGCTGCAGCTCATGGACAGAGCAGCTCTGTCACCAGCTTTGTCCCACACATGGGGATACTGAGGTGTTGTTTTGCTCCCTCTTCCCAAGCCAGCAATCCAAATGGACAATAACCCAGGTCTGGCTGCCTGTCACACACCAGCTGTGTGGTGGTGCCTCCTCAGACAGAACGGCTGGGGCAGGTCTTCTCTTACCTTTGCAGTGGAGGTGCTCGGTGGATGAGGAATTTGAAGTTGAGGGCGCCTTTGTTCTCCACAATTAAGACCTGGCTCTTCTTGGTGCCCTTAACCATGGCACCAAAGTCGATGGGCGAGGCAGGCTCGATGCTGTCCTTGCTGTACACAGCTCTCGCCGACACCCTCACTGGGATGGTGGCAACGGTCTCGCCTCCTTGACCCGATTTGAGATCAATGACCTGCAACCAGAGGAGGGGCTGGTAAACACAGCAGAGAGGCCAGCCTCTACCCCTGTCCCCTGACCTCAGCCCAGGTCTCCAGCAGCTCACCCTCCCTATTTAAAGGCCTCTTCCAGAGCCAGATTTCCAGCTCTCTTATGAAGCCTCCCAAATGGTTTTGGAAGTCTCTGTTTGTGTGTGTAGGAGAGAGGATGCCCCAGCTAAAGCCTGCTTTGCACAAGACACCTCTCCTGCTTATGCTCCCAAGACACACTGTGCTAACACAGCCGGGCCCAGGCAGCTCACCTGGCAGAGCAGGATGGGTTTGCTCTCGAGAAACATTTCAGTCGTGGGGTGGAAGAGGACCTCAACTTTCACAGGTGGCCGGGAGGCTTTCAGCACAGCCCCCTGCGGCCGGACAGTGAAGGGAGATTCCAAGTCGCCCCTCTTGGCACTTCC
>NW_024103594.1:0-25845 GCF_003945595.2 Pipra filicauda
TCTCGCCTCTGCGGAGACACTCGCACCTGCGTGCCGCCGCCAGGAGAAGGGGCGGCGAGAGCGGCAGGGCCGGGCTCGGATGTGCCCTGGCATCGCCCCCCCCCCGCGGGGAGGGTCTGTGCTGCCTCAGGGACAGAGGAAGCGGATCTTGCAGGACCCCTTTGTTCGCTCGTTGAGCTCGCAAGAGACACAAGGGGCATGAAATCCCAGGGCAGCTGCGCCTGCCGGAGGGGTTGCAGGGAGAAGCAGCTGGGGGGGGGGGGGAGTTTGCTCTCTGCCCCTTTGCCACCTTCCCCTCGGTTCCCTGGGACTCCAGGGAATCCCAGCTCCCCTTGGCTTCGCCGGGGGCCTCGCGGCAGGGTTTCAAAGTGTGGCGCTGAGATTTTCTGGCCTTGGAACTGATGGCTGTTTCGGGGCACGTCTCAGCGGGCAGTCTGTCTTTTAACGCTTGCCGGGGCAGGAGAATTGCGGCGGAAGAAAGCAAAGGAAGCCCAGAGCCTGGAGTAGGCAGGCCCGGGCCTCTGGCGAGCCCAGGCCTTGCTGCTCGGTGCCGATTGTGCCCGGGGCTTGCTCCTCACCGTTGGGGTCCAAATGAGAGGGGAGCAAGAGGCAGAACAGCCCGCTGCTGCTGCTGCTGCTGCTGCTGGGGCTGAACTGTCTGCAGTGCCCGGGGGCCGGGCAGGACTTGGCCCCGATGCCTGCATTGCTCTGCAGCGGCCAGGGAGGGGTCCCAAAAGTCATCCCCCCGCCTGCTGTGCTGCACAGCAGGGGCTGGCTAGGCCGGTTCCCGGCCGAGGGAGCCCGGTGGAGGCCGTGCTGGGGCTGAGGGGCTGCTGCTCTCTGGGCCTCTCGGGGTTTGCCTTGGAATCCCAAAGCCTGGGCCTGCGCGGGGGAGCGGAGGCAAAGGTGACTGTCAATTGGTTTGTTGTGGAGTGTTTTGGGGCCGAGTTAATGCTCTTGGCTTGTTGTGTGTCAATTCCCAGCCTCGGTCAGGGCTTCCCGGGCAGCGTTGCTGCTGCTGCTGCCGCCGCCGCCGCCGGGAGAGAGAAGTGCTTTGGGAAGCCGGGATAAAACCAGCAACTCTGTGAATTGCTCAGCTTTTCCTAGGGAAGGGCAGGTTTTCGGGAAGAAAGGCCCGTCCTCGCGAAAGGCGCCGTGGGTCTCGCAAGGGGGGGGGCGCGGCTGCAGTGCCGTTCCCGGCCGTGTCCGCCAGGCGGCGACTGCGAGGCGGGGCC
Source organism: Pipra filicauda (assembly GCF_003945595.2). Taxonomy (NCBI): domain Eukaryota; kingdom Metazoa; phylum Chordata; class Aves; order Passeriformes; family Pipridae; genus Pipra; species Pipra filicauda. The sequence goes on from NW_024103594.1 coordinate 1,236, forward strand.
CGGCGGTCGGGGGCGGCGAGCGGCGGTGTTTGGTCAGTGCCGGGCTTCTCCGAGCTTCAGTCCGGACTCGGAGGCGTCCTAAGGATGCCTTGGGGTCGAGGGAGTGTGTTCCTGCGGAGTTCAGCAGGCGTTCGGTGAATTTGGGCTTCTGCAGGTGAATTCGGTCCAGTGGTGTGGTTTTGTTGGTTTCCGTCCTCGGAACAGTGGCCCAAAGGTTCTTTTTCCCCTCGCCGTGGGCGCTCCGAGGAGACCAAAGGTGCACAATTCTGCCGGTGACTTGGCTTGCGTTGCCAGTCCGATTGCCAGGATCGAACAGGGACGGAGGTTCCTCCCGGACAAAAGGGGCCAGCGCAGAAAGCTCGGGCTGCCCCGGCAGGGCCCGGGCTGGCCCCAGCACCTGGCAAAACCTCTTTGGGAAAAGGCAGGGAACAACTGCGGTTGTTCTGCCCTTTCTTTAGCCAGGGACTGGAACACAGACAAAATCGAGGTGCTCTTTGACCTATGCCGCAGGGTCCGAGCATTTTTCAGCCTTCCTTAGCAGGGCGTTCTCACCCTCTGAAAAGCTGAAAGGCTTTAACAGCTGGAGACACACCCGCAGCTGTGCTGATTCATGTAGTTTCTTTTAGGAAATGAAGGGGAAGTTTTCCTGTTGTGAGCCTAAATACCAAGTCTACTCTGCTTTTTCAATCAGGTGACGAAGCTTATGGAAAAAAAGACAGAATGCCTCGAGGTGAGTCCATTCTACCGAGTTCTGCTTTTCTGGCATCGGTTTGGGAAAATCACGGGAAACTCTAAAAAGCTTCTCTCCTTGTTTTCTAGTTGTTTTTTCAGCCTTGGTGTAAGTTTCACGTAGAAAAGGGCATAGAATTATTAGAACAGAGAAACACGACTTTCTCGGGAGAGATGGAGGAAAAGTCTGCTGATTGCAGTTCTGCTTTGCTTGTCTTCTGTTAGACTGTCATTTTCTCTCCCTTACTGTTCAAATAGGCAGCAATTAATTGCTCTGCTGAAGAGTTTGCTGTACTAAGTGTCTGTCAAATTGATGCCTTCAACTCAAGACAGCACCTGCTCCTTAGTTACAAAAAATTTCTCACAGGAAATTTTCAGGCGTGCCCATAAACCTCCTGGCTGTTTGTTTGGGAGAGCGGGCTTCTCTCGTCTGGGACAGAACAGTCGTGGCATTTGCTATGGAATGCTGGTGGCAATCTAGTCAGAAGAGGCCCCCGTGCTTCACTAATTTTCCCTTTTTGTTGTTCAGGGTGACTTCTTCCCAGGGATGTTCTTCTCGACCCCCCCGGGGCAAACGGAGGTGTCAGCGTCAGGAGCCATCCTAACTGAGGCCCTGGTAGGTGAGTGCTTTTTGTGGGACTGCACAGCGAAGCTGCCTGTGGGAATGAGCCGGCTATTGCTCGGGGTGCTCCTAACGACAGTGTCTTTTACTCCGTGTTCCCAGGGTGCCTCTTTCCCTTCGGTCGCCATGGACACTGTGCCGGACGCCTCTGGCAGGACTAACCCCGTGGCTTTTCTGTCCAGCGTGCTGTGCTGTGCTGTGTGTGCCTGCAGGTAAGAAAAGCGGGGAGTGCAGTCCCTCTGCTTTGGTTGCTGTGTCTCTTTGGGAGTTGTTTCGGAGGGCAATGAGAGAGCGATTTGGTTTGAAGGGGACCTTTAAAGGGCACCCTGTCTTCCGTGGGCAGGGGCACCTTCCACTCTCATCCCCGATTGGATGCTCTAAGTCCCATCCAGCCTGGCCTGGAACACTTGCAGGGATCCAGGGGCAGGCTCGGCTTCCCTGTGCGGTGTGCTCTAATAGCTCTCCACTGGCATGGTGAAAAATGTCAGCACGTTGTGTGCGACGATGCTAAGCGGGACCCGGGTGAAAATTGCCTTCTCTGAGGTGCAGAGGGAAATAATTCTCCTCTGAAGTCAAATGTATTGGGTTTGGCACGAGTCTCGTCCGCCTTATGTTTGAATTGCTCTCTGTTCTGGGCAGCTGTTTTAAACTAAACTTTTATTTTGTGCCTCCCCCCTCAGCATCCTGTCCGAGACAAAGCTACCTTTCCTCGTGGGAATGGACCGGCCGGGCTTTGGCAATCTGGCCCCTCGAAAGACTAAAGTGACCTCTTGCAGCAGGGGAAGACTTTCTGTCAAGGGGGGCCAGGAAGAACTGGAGTCTCTGGAGAAGAAGAGCTGGAAGCGTGCCCCCGAAAATCCCCAGCCCCGGCTGGTCAGCGGTCTGACTTGCACGGCCCGGTGGCCTTGGCCAGGAGCGGTCCTGCCGGCCTGTAATTTGAATTTCCTACCCGGGCTGTGATTTTAATTTCCACTGGGTGCTGGCAAAGCCCCCCTGGGGGTGAGCCCCAGTGCCTGGCAGGAGCGGAGCGGGCTTGCAGGGAGGCATTCACCTGGTCAGCGTCAGGAACCATCCTAACTGAGGCCTCGGTGAGTGCTTTTTGTATGACTGGACAGTGAAGCTGTGTGAATGACCTGGCTATTGCTCAGTGTACTCCTAATTAAGGTGTCTTTTACTCCGTGTTCCCAGGCTGCCTCTTTCCCTTTGGTGTGGGTGTGCCTCTTTCCCTTCCCGTGGGTGTGCCGGACGCCTCTGGCAGGACTAACCCTGTGGCTTTTATGTCCAACGTACTGTGTGCCTGCAGGTAAGAAAAGCTGGGAGTGCAGTCCCTCTGCTTTGGTTGCTGTGTCTCTTTGGGAGTTGTTTCGGAGGGCAATGAGAGAGCGATTTGGTTTGAAGGGGACCTTTAAAGGGCACCCTGTCTTCCGTGGGCAGGGGCACCTTCCACTCTCATCCCCGGCTGGATGCTCTAAGTCCCATCCAGCCTGGCCTGGAACACTTGCAGGGATCCAGGGGCAGGCTCGGCTTCCCTGTGCGGTGTGCTCTAATATCTCTCCACTGGCATCCTGAAAAATGTCGTCAGCGTGTTTTGTTGGACGCCGGTAAGCAGGACCCGGGTGAAGAGGACATTCTCTGAGGTGCTGGGAGAAGGAGGACTCGTGCGGGCACCTCCAGAGACAGCGGGAACGGGAGCGTGCTGCGGAGAAGGAAAATTCCAGGGGGTGGGTGCCGAGAAATTTGTCCTTCCCTCGCCCTGTGCTCTGCACTCAGCAATGGGTCAAGTGCAGAAGTTTCCTGGGGACCCTGGGAAATGATGCCGGGTCTGCTAAGAAAAGTGGGGCCAAAGGAGCAGGACCTGGGTCTGCGAGCGTGGGAGAAACAAGGGCCGGGTCATCCTCTGCCTCCGGGAGGGAGGGCAGCAGGAAAGGCCACGGACTAAAGCACTGAAGTGCCGTTCCCCAGGGAGCCCCTGCCCAGCACTGAACTTGCTTGTGCACTTGCTGTCCCTTTCCCAGCGGAGCCGAAGCGTCGGGTGCGGGTGCCGGGGGGATGGAGCTGCCAAGGGCAAACTGGGAGGGTGTTTGCGAGGGAAGGGGGTAGAAGGAGCTCTTGACGTGCTTTTTTTCCTTCTTCATCCCACAGAATTGCCACGGGAGGAAATACTTCAGAGGGGCTTCCCTCCGGATAAGCCCTGAATGTGCCAGGAGGTTTCAGCCGGGAGGAAAGGAGCTGTGGAAGAAAAGCAGCCTAAAAATAGCCAGCGGGGATCATCAGGTTTTCCAGCCAAGAAGCACAAGGAGAGAGATGAGGGAATGGGGTTCCAATTCCTAATGATTTGGTGGGTGCAGGAATGATTTGTGTGTGTTTTCCAGTGCCTTTTGATTCCTGAGATGGTTTTAAAATGATGGCTTTAGCAATCAACTAAATCGGAGATGTTGTTTCTGGGAGGAAATGGTGCCAAATAAATGCAGAGTTTTGGGTCAGGTTTTGGGATGATTTGGGTCAGGTTTTGGGGTCAGTTTGGGGTCACTGTTTGGGGTGATTGGGGTCAGTTTTGGGTCAGCTTTTGGGATGATTTGGGTCAGGTTTTGGGGTCAGTTTGGGGTCAGCTTTTGGGGTGATTTGGGTCGGTTTTGGGTCAATTTTTGGGGAGCACTGGGTGTTCCTGGGGGTTGTTGGGGAGCACTGGGTGTTTGCTGGGGAGCACTGGGAGAGAAAATGAAAAAAAAAGAGAATAAAAAATAAACGAAATAAAAAAATGAAACATAAAAAACAAAAGAAAATTAAAAAAAAAAAGGCAAAAAAACTAAAAAGGAAATTAAAATGAAAATGAAATAAAAGAGAAAAAAAAAAAGAAAAAGAAAAAAAAAAAGAAACCCCTTCTTGGGCACCCCGTTTCCTCTCCTCCCGCCCCCCGACCCGTAAATTGCGGGGTCATCACCCCTCAAATGTGAGACGGGGATCCCAAAATGCGGGTGGGGGAACCCCAGGGAGCCGAAAAAGCGGAGGGGGAGCCGCAGTAAGAAAGCGAAGCCGGGCGGTCGGGCGGCGGGGTGGGGGGGGGCAGGCAAGGTGGCGACGGCGGCGCGTGCGCAGTCGTTGGCAAGACGCCGGCGATCACGTGGTAAGTAAGGGCAGCCAGGAGCGGGACCGGCGACGCATGCGCAGTGGCTCTCGTGGCGGTGCAGCGCTCCCCGCTCGAGTTAAGGGCCGGTTCCGGCGGCAGGGCGGGACTGGCGGTCTCCCGTCTCTGGCGGGGTGTGTGTGGGGGGAATAACGTGAAGATTTTTTGGGGTGAAAGCGCAGAAATTAGCGAGGAGGGCCGGTAATTTGGGTAAACTCGGTCACCGGAAGTAGAGAGCGACCGGAAGTCCTCCAAGGCCCCGGCCCGGCAGTCCGCCAAGCCCACAGTAAAGATGGCGCCGCCAGGACCGGAACGACCACACTAAAGATGGCGGCCCCGGCCCGGAAGTTCGCCCCGACGCCACACTCAAGATGGCGCCGCCAGGACCGGAACTTAGCCGAGGCCACACTCAAGATGGCGGCGAGAGGCCCCCGCCCTGGCCTCAGAGAGGCGTCTATCCTGTTGCCTGACCTCCGCCGCGACCCGGACCCCCGCCCCGCGCCCGCAGCGCCGTCTCGCCGCGCCGCTTCCCGCTGTGGGGACGGGGCGGGGCGCTCGGCGGCGCCGGGCGCGGGCGGCAGGTTCGCGGGCGGCGGCAGGCACCGGCGCGGGCAGACCCCTCTCGCGCCGCGGCGCGCCGCGCACGCGCGACGATCCCACGCGGTCGCCGTCCTCCCGCCCCGTTCCGCCCCGCCCCGCCGCTCCGCTCCGCTCCGTCGGTCCGGTCCCGCCGTGCCCCGGAGATGCTGTCGGGGCTGCGCCGCCGCCTCCCCCCCCCCCGGAAGCGACCCACGGCGGCAGATCCGACGTCGGGCTCTGCAGGAGATCGTCGCCGGGGTAAGCGGGGGCCCGGCGGGGGGGCGGCGGCCGCTCTTCTGCCTCTCCCGCGGCCAGCGGGGCCTGCAGGCAGGGGAAGCGACGGGCAGCTTTCTCGCCTCTGCGGAGAAACTTGCACCTGCGTGCCGCCGCAGGGCCGGGTTCGGATGTGCCCTGGCACACGCACCACACCCCCCCGCGGGGAGGGTCTGCGCTGCCTCGGGGACCCTGTCTGTGCTGCCGGGAGAGAGAAATCCTTTGGGAAGCTGGGCTGGAAACAGCAACTCTGTGAACTGCTCAGCTTTTCCTAGGCAAGGGCAGGTTTTAGGGAAGAAAGGCCCGGACGCGCGAAAGGCGCCGCGGGTCTCGCCAAGGGGGGGGGGGGGGCGCGCGGCTGCAGTGCCGCTCCCGGCCGTGTCCGCCAGGCGGCGACTGTGAGGCAGGGCCCGGCGCTCGGGGGCGCCTGGCAAGCGACGCTTGCCCTGGGAAAGCGGCGGGCTTTGGCCACTGCCGGCCTTCCCCCGCAGTGCCCGGGCTGGCCCAGCGCCTGGCAAAACCTCGTAGGGAAAAGGCAAGCAACACCTGCGGTGGTTCTGCCCTTTCTTTAGCCAGGGACTGGAACACAGACAAAATCAAGGGGCTCTTTGACCTGGGCAGGCTCCCAGCATTTTTCAGCCTTCCTTAGCAGTGCATTCTCACCCTCTGAAAAGCTGAAAGGCTTTAACAGCTGGAGACGCGCCTGCAGCTGTGCAGATTAATGTCCTTTCTTTTAGGAAACGAAGGGGAAGTTTTCCTGTTGTGAGCCTAAATACCGAGTCTACTCTGCTTTTTCAATCAGGTGACGAAGCTTATGGAAAAAAAGACCAAAGGCCTCGAGGTGAGTCCATTCTACCCAGTTCTGCTTTTCTGGGATCGGGTTGGGAAAATCACGTGAAATTCTGAAAAGCTTCTCTCCGTGTTTTCTAGTTGTTTTTTCAGCCTTGGTGTAAGTTTCATGTAGAAAAGGGCATAGAATTGTTAGAACAGAGAAACACGACTTTCTCGGGAGAGATGGAAGAAAAGGCTGCTGATTCCAGTTCTGCTTTTCTTGTCTTCTGTTAGACTGTCATTTTCTCTCCCCTACTGTTCAAACAGGCAGCAATTAATTGCTCTGCTGAAGAGTTTGCTGTACTAAGTGTCTGTCAAATCGATGCCTTCAACTCAAGATAGCACCTGCTCCTTAGTTACAAAAAGCTCCTCACAGGAAATTTTCAGGCGTGCCCATAAACCTCCTGGCTGTTTGTTTGGGAGTACAGGGTTTTCTCGTCTGTAACAGAATAGTCGTGGCATTTGCTATGGAATGCTGGTGGCAATCTAGTCAGAAGAGGCCCCCGTGCTTCACTAATTTTGCCTTTTTGTTGTTCAGGGTGACTTCTTCCCAGGGATGTTCTTCTTGACCCCCCGGGGCAAACGGAGGTGTCAGCGTCAGGAGCCATCCTAACTGAGGCCCTGGTAGGTCAGTGCTTTTTGTGTGACCGGACGGTGAAGCTGTCTGTGGGAATGACCTGGCTAGTGCTCGGTGTGGTCCTAATTAAGGTGTCTTTTACTCCGTGTTCCCAGGCTCCCTCTTTCCCTTCGGTCGCCGTGGGTGTGCCGGACGCCTCTGGCAGGACTAACCCCGTGGTTTTTCTGTCCAACGTGCTGTGCTGTGCTGTGCTGTGCGTGCCTGCAGGTAAGAAAAGCGGGGAGTGCAGTCCCTCTGCTTTGCTCGCTGTGTCTCTTGGGGAGTGATTTTGGAGGGGAATCCCAGAGCGATTCGGTTTGAAGGGGACCATCAAAGGCCAGCCTGCCTTCCGTGGGCAGGGACACCTTCCGCTCTCATCCCCGGCTGGATGCTCCCAGTCCCGTCCAGCCTGGCCTGGAACACTTGCAGGGATGGGGCAGGCTCAGCTTCCCTGGGCAGTGTGCTCTAATATCTCTGCACTGGCATCCTGAAAAATGTCGTCAGCGTGTTTTGTTCAACGCTGGTAAGCAGGACCCGGGTGAAGAGGACATTCTGTTAGGTGCAGAGGGAAATAATTCTCCTTTGAAGCCAAATGGATTCAGATTTGCACGAGTCTTGTCTGCCTTATGTTTGAATTGCTTGCTATTCTAGGCAGTTGTTTTAAATTAAACTTTTATTTTGTGTCTCCCCCCCAGTATCCTGTCCAAGACAAAGCTACCTTTCCTCGTGGGAATGGACCGGCCGGGCTTTGGCAGTCTGGCCCCTCGAAAGCCTTAAGTGACCTCTTCCAACAGGGGAAGACTGAAGCAAGCGGTGCCAGACAGAACTGGAGTTTCTGGAGAATAAAAGCTGGAAGCGTGCCCCCGAAAATCCCCCCGGCTGGTCAGCGGTCTGACTTGCACGGACCGGTGGCCTTGGCCAGGAGCGGTCCTGCGGGAAGCGCCTTTGCCCAGGCTGTAATTTTAATTGCCATTGGATGCTTGGCAAAGCCCCCCTGGGTGAGCCCCAGTGCCTGGCAGGAGCGGAGCGGGCTTCCAGGGAGGTATTCACCTGGTCAGCGGCAGGAGCCATCCTACCTGAGGCCTCGGTGAGTGCTTTTTGTATGACTGGACAGTGAAGCTGTGGGAATGACCTGGCTAGTGCTCGGTGTGGTCCTAATTAAGGTGTCTTTTACTCCGTGTTCCCAGGCTCCCTGTTTCCCTTCGGTCGCCGTGGGTGTGCCGGACGCCTCTGGCAGGACTAACCCCGTGGCTTTTCTGTCCAACGTGCTGCTGTGTGTGCCTGCAGGTAAGAAAAGCTGGGAGTGCAGTCCCTCTGCTTTGCTTGCTGTGTCTCTTTGGGAGTTCTTTCGGAGGGCAATGAGAGAGCAATTTGGTTTGAAGGGGACCTTCAAAGGCCACCCTGTCTTCCGTGGGCAGGGGCACCTTCCACTCTCATCTCCGGTTGGATGCTCTAAGTCCCATCCAGCCTGGCCTGGAACACTTGCAGGGATCCAGGGGCAGGCTCAGCTTCCCTGTGCAGTGTGCTCTAATATCTCTCCACTGGCATCATGAAAAATGTCAGCGTGTTTTGTTGGACGCCGGTAAGCAGGACCCGGGTGAAGAGGACATTCTCTGAGGTGCTGGGAGAAGGAGGACTCGTGCGGCCACCTCCAGAGACAGCGGGAACGGGAGCATGCTGCGGAGAAGGAAAATTCCAGGGGGTGGGTGCCGAGAAATTTGTCCTTCCCTTGCCCTGTGCTCTGCACTTAGCAATGGGTCAAGTGCAGAAGTTTCCTGGGGACCCTGGGAAATGATGCCAGGTCTGCCAAGAAAAGTGGGGCCAAAGGAGCAGGACCTGGGTCTGCGAGCGTGGGAGAAACAAGGGCCGGGTCATCCTCTGCCTCCGGGAGGGAGGGCATCAGGAAAGGCCACGGACTAAAGCACTGAAGTGCCGTTCCCCAGGGAGCCCCTGCCCAGCACTGAACTTGCTTGTGCACTTGCTGTCCCTTTCCCAGCGGAGCCGAAGCGTCGGGTGCGGGTGCCGGGGGCATGGAGCTGCCAAGGACAAACGGGGAGGGTGTTTGCGAGGGAAGGGGGGAGAAGGAGCTCTTGACGTGCTTTTTTTCCTTCTTCATCCCACAGAATTGCCACGGGAGGAAATACTTCAGAGGGGCGTCCCTCCGGATAAGCCCTGAATGTGCCAGGAGGTTTCAGCCGGGAGGAAAGGAGCTGTGGAAGAAAAGCAGCCTAAAAATAGCCAGCGGGGATCATCAGGTTTTCCAGCCAAGAAGCACAAGGAGAGAGATGAGGGAATGGGGTTCCAATTCCTAATGATTTGGTGGGTGCAGGAATGATTTGTGTGTGTTTTCCAGTGCCTTTTGCTTCCCGAGATGGTTTTAAAATGATGGCTTTAGCAATCAACTAAATCGGAGATGTTGTTTCTGGGAGGAAATGGTGCCAAATAAATGCAGAGTTTTGGGTCAGGGTTTGGGATGATTTGGGTCAGGTTTTGGGGTCAGTTTGGGGTCACTGTTTGGGGTGATTGGGGTCAGTTTTGGGTCAGGTTTTGGGATGATTTGGGTCGGTTTTGGGTCAATTTTTGGGGAGCACTGGGTGTTCCTGGGGGTTGTTGGGGAGCACTGGGTGTTTACTGGGGAGCACTGGGAGAGAAGATGAAAAATAAAGAGAATAAAAAATAAACGAAATAAAAAAATGAAACATAAAAAACAAAAGAAAATTAAAAAAAAAAAAGGCAAAAAACCTAAAAAGGAAATTAAAATGAAAATGAAATAAAAGAGAAAAAAAAAAAAAAAGAAAAAAAAAAAAGAAACCCCTTCTTGGGCACCCCGTTTCCTCTCCTCCCGCCCCCCGACCCGTAAATTGCGGGGTCATCACCCCTCAAATGTGAGACGGGGATCCCAAAATGCGGGTGGGGGAACCCCAGGGAGCCGAAAAAGCGGAGGGGGAGCCGCAGTAAGAAAGCGAAGCCGGGCGGTCGGGCGGCGGGGTGGGGGGGGGGGCAGGCAAGGTGGCGACGGCGGCGCGTGCGCAGTCGTTGGCAAGACGCCGGCGATCACGTGGTAAGTAAGGGCAGCCAGGAGCGGGACCGGCGACGCATGCGCAGTGGCTCTCGTGACGGTGCAGCGCTCCCCGCTCGAGTTAAGGGCCGGTTCCGGCGGCAGGGCGGGACTGGCGGTCTCCCGTCTCTGGCGGGGTGTGTGTGGGGGGAATAACGTGAAGATTTTTTGGGGTGAAAGCGCAGAAATTAGCGAGGAGGGCCGGTAATTTGGGTAAACTCGGTCACCGGAAGGAGAGAGCGACCGGAAGTCCTCCAAGGCCCCGGCCCGGCAGTCCGCCAAGCCCACAGTAAAGATGGCGCCGCCAGGACCGGAACGACCACACTAAAGATGGCGGCCCCGGCCCGGAAGTTCGCCCCGACGCCACACTCAAGATGGCGCCGCCAGGACCGGAACTCAGCCGAGGCCACACTCAAGATGGCGGCGAGAGGCCCCCGCCCTGGCCTCAGAGAGGCGTCTATCCTGTTGCCTGACCTCCGCCGCGACCCGGACCCCCGCCCCGCGCCCGCAGCGCCGTCTCGCAGCGCCGCTTCCCGCTGTGGGGACGGGGCGGGGCGCTCGGCGGCGCCGGGCGCGGGCGGCAGGTTCGCGGGCGGCGGCAGGCACCGGCGCGGGCAGACCCCTCTCGCGCCGCGGCGCGCCGCGCACGCGCGACGATCCCACGCGGTCGCCGTCCTCCCGCCCCGTTCCGCCCCGCTCCGCTCCGCTCCCGGTCGGTCCCGCCGTGCCCCGGAGATGCTGTCGGGGCTGCGCCGCCGCCTCCCCCCCCCAGAAGCGACCCACGGCGGCAGATCCGACGTCGGGCTCTGCAGGAGATCGTCGCCGGGGTAAGCGGGGGCCCGGCGGGGGGGCGGCGGCCGCTCTTCTGCCTCTCCCGCGGCCAGCGGGGCCTGCAGGCAGGGGAAGCGACGGGCAGCTTTCTCGCCTCTGCGGAGAAACTTGCACCTGCGTGCCGCCGCAGGGCCGGGTTCGGATGTGCCCTGGCATTGCACACGCACCACACCCCCCCGCGGGGAGGGTCTGCGCTGCCTCGGGAACCCTGTCTGTGCTGCCGGGAGAGAGAAATCCTTTGGGAAGCTGGGCTGGAAACAGCAACTCTGTGAACTGCTCAGCTTTTCCTAGGCAAGGGCAGGTTTTAGGGAAGAAAGGCCCGGACGCGCGAAAGGCGCCGCGGGTCTCGCCAAGGAGGGGGGGGGGGGCGCGCGGCTGCAGTGCCGCCCCCGGCCGTGTCCGCCAGGCGGCGACTGTGAGGCAGGGCCCGGCGCTCGGGGGCGCTCTGGCAAGCGACGCTTGCCCTGGGAAAGCGGCGGGCTTTGGCCACTGCCGGCCTTCCCCCGCAGTGCCCGGGCTGGCCCAGCGCCTGGCAAAACCTCGTAGGGAAAAGGCAAGCAACACCTGCGGTGGTTCTGCCCTTTCTTTAGCCGGGGACTGCAACACAGACAAAATCAAGGGGCTCTTTGACCTGGGCAGGCTCCCAGCATTTTTCAGCCTTCCTTAGCAGGGCATTCTCACCCTCTGAAAAGCTGAAAGGCTTTAACAGCTGGAGACGCGCCTGCAGCTGTGCAGATTAATGTCCTTTCTTTTAGGAAACGAAGGGGAAGTTTTCCTGTTGTGAGCCTAAATACCGAGTCTACTCTGCTTTTTCAATCAGGTGACGAAGCTTATGGAAAAAAAGACCAAAGGCCTCTAGGTGAGTCCATTCTACCCAGTTCTGCTTTTCTGGGATCGGGTTGGGAAAATCACGTGAAATTCTGAAAAGCTTCTCTCCGTGTTTTCTAGTTGTTTTTTCAGTCTTGGTGTAAGTTTCATGTAGAAAAGGGCATAGAATTGTTAGAACAGAGAAACACGACTTTCTCGGGAGAGATGGAAGAAAAGGCTGCTGATTCCAGTTCTGCTTTTCTTGTCTTCTGTTAGTCTGTCATTTTCTCTCCCCTACTCTTCAAACAGGCAGCAATTAATTGCTCTGCTGAAGAGTTTGCTGTACTAAGTGTCTGTCAAATCGATGCCTTCAACTCAAGATAGCACCTGCGCCTTAGTTACAAAAAGCTCCTCACAGGAAATTTTCAGGCGTGCCCATAAACCTCCTGGCTGTTTGTTTGGGAGTACAGGGTTTTCTCGTCTGTAACAGAATAGTCGTGGCATTTGCTATGGAATGCTGGTGGCAATCTAGTCAGAAGAGGCCCCCGTGCTTCACTAATTTTGCCTTTTTGTTGTTCAGGGTGACTTCTTCCCAGGGATGTTCTTCTTGACCCCCCGGGGCAAACGGAGGTGTCAGCGTCAGGAGCCATCCTAACTGAGGCCCTGGTAGGTCAGTGCTTTTTGTGTGACCGGACGGTGAAGCTGTCTGTGGGAAGGACCTGGCTAGTGCTCGGTGTGGTCCTAATTAAGGTGTCTTTTACTCCGTGTTCCCAGGCTCCCTCTTTCCCTTCGGTCGCCGTGGGTGTGCCGGACGCCGCTGGCAGGACTAACCCCGTGGCTTTTCTGTCCAACGTGCTGTGCTGTGCTGTGTGTGCCTGCAGGTAAGAAAAGCGGGGAGTGCAGTCCCTCTGCTTTGCTCGCTGTGTCTCTTGGGGAGCGATTTTGGAGGGGAATCCCAGAGCGATTCGGTTTGAAGGGGACCTTCAAAGGCCAGCCTGTCTTCCGTGGGCAGGGACACCTTCCACTGTCCCCGGTTGCTGCGAGTCCCGTCCAGCCCGGCCTGGAACACTTGCAGGGATGGGGCAGGCTCAGCTTCCCTGGGCAGTGTGCTCTAATATCTCTCCACTGGCATCCTGAAAAATGTCGTCAGCGTGTTTTGTTGGACGCCGGTAAGCAGGACCCGGGTGAAGAGGACATTCTCTGAGGTGCTGGGAGAAGGAGGACTCGTGCGGGCACCTCCAGAGACAGCGGGAACGGGAGCGTGCTGCGGAGAAGGAAAATTCCAGGGGGTGGGTGCCAGGAAATTTGTCCTTCCCTCGCCCTGTGCTCTGCACTCAGCAATGGGTCAAGTGCAGAAGTTTCCTGGGGACCCTGGGAAATGATGCCGGGTCTGCTAAGAAAAGTGGGGCCAAAGGAGCAGGACCTGGGTCGGCGAGCGTGGGAGAAACAAGGGCCGGGTCATCCTCTGCCTCCGGGAGGGAGGGCAGCAGGAAAGGCCACGGACTAAAGCACTGAAGTGCCGTTCCCCAGGGAGCCCCTGCCCAGCACTGAACTTGCTTGTGCACTTGCTGTCCCTTTCCCAGCGGAGCCGAAGCGTCGGGTGCGGGTGCCGGGGGCATGGAGCTGCCAAGGACAAACTGGGAGGGTGGTTGCGAGGGAAGGGGGGAGAAGGAGCTCTTGACGTGCTTTTTTTCCTTCTTCATCCCACAGAATTGCCACGGGAGGAAATACTTCAGAGGGGCTTCCCTCCGGATAAGCCCTGAATGTGCCAGGAGGTTTCAGCCGGGAGGAAAGGAGCTGTGGAAGAAAAGCAGCCTAAAAATAGCCAGCGGGGATCATCAGGGTTTCCAGCCAAGAAGCACAAGGAGAGAGATGAGGGAATGGGGTTCCAATTCCTAATGATTTGGTGGGTGCAGGAATGATTTGTGTGTGTTTTCCAGTGCCTTTTGATTCCGGAGATGGTTTTAAAATGATGGCTTTAGCAATCAACTAAATCGGAGATGTTGTTTCTGGGAGGAAATGGTGCCAAATAAATGCAGAGTTTTGGGTCAGGTTTTGGGATGATTTGGGTCAGGTTTGGGGGTCAGTTTGGGGTCACTGTTTGGGGTGATTGGGGTCAGTTTTGGGTCAGGTTTTGGGATGATTTGGGTCAGGTTTTGGGGTCAGTTTTGGGTCAGCTTTTGGGGTGATTTGGGTCGGTTTTGGGTCAATTTTTGGGGAGCACTGGGTGTTCCTGGGGGTTGTTGGGGAGCACTGGGTGTTTACTGGGGAGCACTGGGAGAGAAGATGAAAAATAAAGAGAATAAAAAATAAACGAAATAAAAAAATGAAACATAAAAAACAAAAGAAAATTAAAAAAAAAAAAAGGCAAAAAAACTAAAAAGGAAATAAAATGAAAATGAAATAAAAGAGAAAAAAAAAAAAGAAAAAAAAAAAGAAACCCCTTCTTGGGCACCCCGTTTCCTCTCCTCCCGCCCCCCGACCCGTAAATTGCGGGGTCATCACCCCTCAAATGTGAGACGGGGATCCCAAAATGCGGGTGGGGGAACCCCAGGGAGCCGAAAAAGCGGAGGGGGAGCCGCAGTAAGAAAGCGAAGCCGGGCGGTCGGGCGGCGGGGTGGGGGGGGGGGGCAGGCAAGGTGGCGACGGCGGCGCGTGCGCAGTCGTTGGCAAGACGCCGGCGATCACGGGGTAAGTAAGGGCAGCCAGGAGCGGGACCGGCGACGCATGCGCAGTGGCTCTCGTGGCGGTGCAGCGCTCCCCGCTCGAGTTAAGGGCCGGTTCCGGCGGCAGGGCGGGACTGGCGGTCTCCCGTCTCTGGCGGGGGGTGTGTGGGGGGAATAACGTGAAGATTTTTTGGGGTGAAAGCGCAGAAATTAGCGAGGAGGGCCGGTAATTTGGGTAAACTCGGTCACCGGAAGTAGAGAGCGACCGGAAGTCCTCCAAGGCCCCGGCCCGGCAGTCCGCCAAGCCCACAGTAAAGATGGCGCCGCCAGGACCGGAACGACCACACTAAAGATGGCGGCCCCGGCCCGGAAGTTCGCCCCGACGCCACACTCAAGATGGCGCCGCCAGGACCGGAACTTAGCCGAGGCCACACTCAAGATGGCGGCGAGAGGCCCCCGCCCTGGCCTCAGAGAGGCGTCTATCCTGTTGCCTGACCTCCGCCGCGACCCGGACCCCCGCCCCGCGCCCGCAGCGCCGTCTCGCCGCGCCGCTTCCCGCTGTGGGGACGGGGCGGGGCGCTCGGCGGCGCCGGGCGCGGGCGGCAGGTTCGCGGGCGGCGGCAGGCACCGGCGCGGGCAGACCCCTCTCGCGCCGCGGCGCGCCGCGCACGCGCGACGATCCCACGCGGTCGCCGTCCTCCCGCCCCGTTCCGCCCCGTTCCGCCCGCTCCGCTCCGCTCCGCTCCCGGTCGGTCCCGCCGTGCCCCGGAGATGCTGTCGGGGCTGCGCCGCCGCCTCCCCCCCCCCCCCGGAAGCGACCCACGGCGGCAGATCCGACGTCGGGCTCTGCAGGAGATCGTCGCCGGGGTAAGCGGGGGCCCGGCGGGGGGGCGGCGGCCGCTCTTCTGCCTCTCCCGCGGCCAGCGGGGCCTGCAGGCAGGGGAAGCGACGGGCAGCTTTCTCGCCTCTGCGGAGAAACTTGCACCTGCGTGCCGCCGCAGGGCCGGGTTCGGATGTGCCCTGGCATTGCACACGCACCACACCCCCCCGCGGGGAGGGTCTGCGCTGCCTCGGGGACCCTGTCTGTGCTGCCGGGAGAGAGAAATCCTTTGGGAAGCTGGGCTGGAAACAGCAACTCTGTGAACTGCTCAGCTTTTCCTAGGCAAGGGCAGGTTTTAGGGAAGAAAGGCCCGGACGCGCGAAAGGCGCCGCGGGTCTCGCCAAGGGGGGGGGGGGGCGCGCGGCTGCAGTGCCGCTCCCGGCCGTGTCCGCCAGGCGGCGACTGTGAGGCAGGGCCCGGCGCTCGGGGGCGCTCTCGCAAGCGACGCTTGCCCTGGGAAAGCGGCGGGCTTTGGCCACTGCCGGCCTTCCCCCGCAGTGCCCGGGCTGGCCCAGCGCCTGGCAAAACCTCGTAGGGAAAAGGCAAGCAACACCTGCGGTGGTTCTGCCCTTTCTTTAGCCAGGGACTGCAACACAGACAAAATCAAGGGGCTCTTTGACCTGGGCAGGCTCCCAGCATTTTTCAGCCTTCCTTAGCAGGGCATTCTCACCCTCTGAAAAGCTGAAAGGCTTTAACAGCTGGAGACGCGCCTGCAGCTGTGCAGATTAATGTCCTTTCTTTTCGGAAACGAAGGGGAAGTTTTCCTGTTGTGAGCCTAAATACCGAGTCTACTCTGCTTTTTCAATCAGGTGACGAAGCTTATGGAAAAAAAGACCAAAGGCCTCGAGGTGAGTCCATTCTACCCAGTTCTGCTTTTCTGGGATCGGGTTGGGAAAATCACGTGAAATTCTGAAAAGCTTCTCTCCGTGTTTTCTAGTTGTTTTTTCAGCCTTGGTGTAAGTTTCATGTAGAAAAGGGCATAGAATTGTTAGAACAGAGAAACACGACTTTCTCGGGAGAGATGGAAGAAAAGGCTGCTGATTCCAGTTCTGCTTTTCTTGTCTTCTGTTAGACTGTCATTTTCTCTCCCCTACTGTTCAAACAGGCAGCAATTAATTGCTCTGCTGAAGAGTTTGCTGTACTAAGTGTCTGTCAAATCGATGCCTTCAACTCAAGATAGCACCTGCTCCTTAGTTACAAAAAGCTCCTCACAGGAAATTTTCAGGCGTGCCCATAAACCTCCTGGCTGTTTGTTTGGGAGTACAGGGTTTTCTCGTCTGTAACAGAATAGTCGTGGCATTTGCTATGGAATGCTGGTGGCAATCTAGTCAGAAGAGGCCCCCGTGCTTCACTAATTTTGCCTTTTTGTTGTTCAGGGTGACTTCTTCCCAGGGATGTTCTTCTTGACCCCCCGGGGCAAACGGAGGTGTCAGCGTCAGGAGCCATCCTAACTGAGGCCCTGGTAGGTCAGTGCTTTTTGTGTGACCGGACGGTGAAGCTGTCTGTGGGAATGACCTGGCTAGTGCTCGGTGTGGTCCTAATTAAGGTGTCTTTTACTCCGTGTTCCCAGGCTCCCTGTTTCCCTTCGGTCGCCGTGGGTGTGCCGGACGCCTCTGGCAGGACTAACCCCGTGGCTTTTCTGTCCAACGTGCTGTGCTGTGCTGTGCTGTGCTGTGTGTGCCTGCAGGTAAGAAAAGCGGGGAGTGCAGTCCCTCTGCTTTGCTCGCTGTGTCTCTTGGGGAGTGATTTTGGAGGGGAATCCCAGAGCGATTTGGTTTGAAGGGGACCTTCAAAGGCCAGCCTGCCTTCCGTGGGCAGGGACACCTTCCGCTCTCATCCCCGGCTGGATGCTCCCAGTCCCGTCCAGCCTGGCCTGGAACACTTGCAGGGATGGGGCAGGCTCAGCTTCCCTGGGCAGTGTGCTCTAATATCTCTCCACTGGCATCCTGAAAAATGTCGTCAGCGTGTTTTGTTCAACGATGGTAAGCAGGACCCGGGTGAAGAGGACATTCTGTTAGGTGCAGAGGGAAATAATTCTCCTTTGAAGCCAAATGGATTCAGATTTGCACGAGTCTTGTCTGCCTTATGTTTGAATTGCTTTCTATTCTAGGCAGTTGTTTTAAATTAAACTTTTATTTTGTGTCTCCCCCCCAGTATCCTGTCCAAGACAAAGCTACCTTTCCTCGTGGGAATGGACCGGCCGGGCTTTGGCAGTCTGGCCCCTCGAAAGCCTTAAGTGACCTCTTCCAACAGGGGAAGACTGAAGCAAGCGGTGCCAGACAGAACTGGAGTTTCTGGAGAATAAAAGCTGGAAGCGTGCCCCCGAAAATCCCCCCGGCTGGTCAGCGGTCTGACTTGCACGGACCGGTGGCCTTGGCCAGGAGCGGTCCTGCGGGAAGCGCCTTTGCCCAGGCTGTAATTTTAATTTCCATTGGATGCTTGGCAAAGCCCCCCTGGGTGAGCCCCAGTGCCTGGCAGGAGCGGAGCGGGCTTCCAGGGAGGTATTCACCTGGTCAGCGGCAGGAGCCATCCTACCTGAGGCCTCGGTGAGTGCTTTTTGTGTGACTGGACAGTGAAGCTGTGGGAATGACCTGGCTAGTGCTCGGTGTGGTCCTAATTAAGGTGTCTTTTACTCCGTGTTCCCAGGCTCCCTGTTTTCCTTCGGTCGCCGTGGGTGTGCCGGACGCCTCTGGCAGGACTAACCCCGTGGCTTTTCTGTCCAACGTGCTGTGCTGTGCTGTGCTGTGTGTGCCTGCAGGTAAGAAAAGCTGGGAGTGCAGTCCCTCTGCTTTGCTCGCTGTGTCTCTTGGGGAGCGATTTTGGAGGGGAATCCCAGAGCGATTTGGTTTGAAGGGGACCTTCAAAGGCCAGCCTGCCTTCCGTGGGCAGGGACACCTTCCACTGTCCCCGGTTGCTGCGAGTCCCGTCCAGCCCGGCCTGGAACACTTGCAGGGATGGGGCAGGCTCAGCTTCCCTGGGCAGTGTGCTCTAATATCTCTCCACTGGCATCCTGAAAAATGTCGTCAGCGTGTTTTGTTGGACGCCGGTAAGCAGGACCCGGGTGAAGAGGACATTCTCTGAGGTGCTGGGAGAAGGAGGACTCGTGCGGGCACCTCCAGAGACAGCGGGAACGGGAGCGTGCTGCGGAGAAGGAAAATTCCAGGGGGTGGGTGCCGAGAAATTTGTCCTTCCCTCGCCCTGTGCTCTGCACTCAGCAATGGGTCAAGTGCAGAAGTTTCCTGGGGACCCTGGGAAATGATGCCGGGTCTGCTAAGAAAAGTGGGGCCAAAGGAGCAGGACCTGGGTCTGCGAGCGTGGGAGAAACAAGGGCCGGGTCATCCTCTGCCTCCGGGAGGGAGGGCAGCAGGAAAGGCCACGGACTAAAGCACTGAAGTGCCGTTCCCCAGGGAGCCCCTGCCCAGCACTGAACTTGCTTGTGCACTTGCTGTCCCTTTCCCAGCGGAGCCGAAGCGTCGGGTGCGGGTGCCGGGGGCATGGAGCTGCCAAGGACAAACTGGGAGGGTGTTTGCGAGGGAAGGGGGGAGAAGGAGCTCTTGACGTGCTTTTTTTCCTTCTTCATCCCACAGAATTGCCACGGGAGGAAATACTTCAGAGGGGCTTCCCTCCGGATAAGCCCTGAATGTGCCAGGAGGTTTCAGCCGGGAGGAAAGGAGCTGTGGAAGAAAAGCAGCCTAAAAATAGCCAGCGGGGATCATCAGGTTTTCCAGCCAAGAAGCACAAGGAGAGAGATGAGGGAATGGGGTTCCAATTCCTAATGATTTGGTGGGTGCAGGAATGATTTGTGTGTGTTTTCCAGTGCCTTTTGATTCCTGAGATGGTTTTAAAATGATGGCTTTAGCAATCAACTAAATCGGAGATGTTGTTTCTGGGAGGAAATGGTGCCAAATAAATGCAGAGTTTTGGGTCAGGTTTTGGGATGATTTGGGTCAGGTTTTGGGGTCAGTTTGGGGTCACTGTTTGGGGTGATTGGGGTCAGTTTTGGGTCAGGTTTTGGGATGATTTGGGTCAGGTTTTGGGGTCAGTTTTGGGTCAGCTTTTGGGGTGATTTGGGTCGGTTTTGGGTCAATTTTTGGGGAGCACTGGGTGTTCCTGGGGGTTGTTGGGGAGCACTGGGTGTTTACTGGGGAGCACTGGGAGAGAAGATGAAAAATAAAGAGAATAAAAAATAAACGAAATAAAAAAATGAAACATAAAAAACAAAAGAAAATTAAAAAAAAAAAAAGGCAAAAAAACTAAAAAGGAAATAAAATGAAAATGAAATAAAAGAGAAAAAAAAAAAAGAAAAAAAAAAAGAAACCCCTTCTTGGGCACCCCGTTTCCTCTCCTCCCGCCCCCCGACCCGTAAATTGCGGGGTCATCACCCCTCAAATGTGAGACGGGGATCCCAAAATGCGGGTGGGGGAACCCCAGGGAGCCGAAAAAGCGGAGGGGGAGCCGCAGTAAGAAAGCGAAGCCGGGCGGTCGGGCGGCGGGGGGTGGGGGGGGCAGGCAAGGTGGCGACGGCGGCGCGTGCGCAGTCGTTGGCAAGACGCCGGCGATCACGTGGTAAGTAAGGGCAGCCAGGAGCGGGACCGGCGACGCATGCGCAGTGGCTCTCGTGACGGTGCAGCGCTCCCCGCTCGAGTTAAGGGCCGGTTCCGGCGGCAGGGCGGGACTGGCGGTCTCCCGTCTCTGGCGGGGTGTGTGTGGGGGGAATAACGTGAAGATTTTTTTGGGGTGAAAGCGCAGAAATTAGCGAGGAGGGCCGGTAATTTGGGTAAACTCGGTCACCGGAAGTAGAGAGCGACCGGAAGTCCTCCAAGGCCCCGGCCCGGCAGTCCGCCAAGCCCACAGTACAGATGGCGCCGCCAGGACCGGAACGACCACACTAAAGATGGCGGCCCCGGCCCGGAAGTTCGCCCCGACGCCACACTCAAGATGGCGCCGCCAGGACCGGAACTTAGCCGAGGCCACACTCAAGATGGCGGCGAGAGGCCCCCGCCCTGGCCTCAGAGAGGCGTCTATCCTGTTGCCTGACCTCCGCCGCGACCCGGACCCCCGCCCCGCGCCCGCAGCGCCGTCTCGCCGCGCCGCTTCCCGCTGTGGGGACGGGGCGGGGCGCTCGGCGGCGCCGGGCGCGGGCGGCAGGTTCGCGGGCGGCGGCAGGCCCCGGCGCGGGCAGACCCCTCTCGCGCCGCGGCGCGCCGCGCACGCGCGACGATCCCACGCGGTCGCCGTCCTCCCGCCCCGTTCCGCCCCGTTCCGCTCCGCTCCGCTCCGCTCCGCTCCCGGTCGGTCCCGCCGTGCCCCGGAGATGCTGTCGGGGCTGCGCCGCCGCCTCCCCCCCCCCCCGGAAGCGACCCACGGCGGCAGATCCGACGTCGGGCTCTGCAGGAGATCGTCGCCGGGGTAAGCGGGGGCCCGGCGGGGGGGCGGCGGCCGCTCTTCTGCCTCTCCCGCGGCCAGCGGGGCCTGCAGGCAGGGGAAGCGACGGGCAGCTTTCTCGCCTCTGCGGAGAAACTTGCACCTGCGTGCCGCCGCAGGGCCGGGTTCGGATGTGCCCTGGCATTGCACACGCACCACACCCCCCCGCGGGGAGGGTCTGCGCTGCCTCGGGGACCCTGTCTGTGCTGCCGGGAGAGAGAAATCCTTTGGGAAGCTGGGCTGGAAACAGCAACTCTGTGAACTGCTCAGCTTTTCCTAGGCAAGGGCAGGTTTTAGGGAAGAAAGGCCCGGACGCGCGAAAGGCGCCGCGGGTCTCGCCAAGGAGGGGGGGGGGGCGCGCGGCTGCAGTGCCGCTCCCGGCCGTGTCCGCCAGGCGGCGACTGTGAGGCAGGGCCCGGCGCTCGGGGGCGCTCTGGCAAGCGACGCTTGCCCTGGGAAAGCGGCGGGCTTTGGCCACTGCCGGCCTTCCCCCGCAGTGCCCGGGCTGGCCCAGCGCCTGGCAAAACCTCGTAGGGAAAAGGCAAGCAACACCTGCGGTGGTTCTGCCCTTTCTTTAGCCAGGGACTGGAACACAGACAAAATCAAGGGGCTCTTTGACCTGGGCAGGCTCCCAGCATTTTTCAGCCTTCTTTAGCAGGGCATTCTCACCCTCTGAAAAGCTGAAAGGCTTTAACAGCTGGAGACGCGCCTGCAGCTGTGCAGATTAATGTCCTTTCTTTTAGGAAACGAAGGGGGAGTTTTCCTGTTGTGAGCCTAAATACCGAGTCTACTCTGCTTTTTCAATCAGGTGACGAAGCTTATGGAAAAAAAGACCAAAGGCCTCGAGGTGAGTCCATTCTACCCAGTTCTGCTTTTCTGGGATCGGGTTGGGAAAATCACGTGAAATTCTGAAAAGCTTCTCTCCGTGTTTTCTAGTTGTTTTTTCAGCCTTGGTGTACGTTTCATGTAGAAAAGGGCATAGAATTGTTAGAACAGAGAAACACGACTTTCTCGGGAGAGATGGAAGAAAAGGCTGCTGATTCCAGTTCTGCTTTTCTTGTCTTCTGTTAGACTGTCATTTTCTCTCCCCTACTCTTCAAACAGGCAGCAATTAATTGCTCTGCTGAAGAGTTTGCTGTACTAAGTGTCTGTCAAATCGATGCCTTCAACTCAAGATAGCACCTGCTCCTTAGTTACAAAAAGCTCCTCACAGGAAATTTTCAGGCGTGCCCATAAACCTCCTGGCTGTTTGTTTGGGAGTACAGGGTCTTCTCGTCTGTAACAGAATAGTCGTGGCATTTGCTATGGAATGCTGGTGGCAATCTAGTCAGAAGAGGACCCCGTGCTTCACTAATTTTGCCTTTTTGTTGTTCAGGGTGACTTCTTCCCAGGGATGTTATTCTTGACACCCCGGGGCACATGGAGGTATTCACCTGGTCAGCGTCAGGAGCCATCCTAACTGAGGCCTCGGTGAGTGCTTTTTGTATGACTGGACAGTGAAGCTGTGTGAATGACCTGGCTAGTGCTCGGTGTACTCCTAATTAAAGTGTCTTTTACTCCGTGTTCCCAGGCTCCCTCTTTCCCTTCGGTCGCCGTGAGTGTGCCGGACGCCTCTGGCAGGACTAACCCCGTGGCTTTTCTGTCCAACGTGCTGTGCTGTGCTGTGCTGTGTGTGCCTGCAGGTAAGAAAAGCTGGGAGTGCAGTCCCTCTGCCTTGCTCGCTGTGTCTCTTGGGGAGCGATTTTGGAGGGGAATCCCAGAGCGATTTGGTTTGAAGGGGACCTTCAAAGGCCAGCCTGCCTTCCGTGGGCAGGGACACCTTCCGCTCTCATCCCCGGCTGGATGCTCCCAGTCCCGTCCAGCCGGGCCTGGAACACTTGCAGGGATGGGGCAGGCTCAGCTTCCCTGGGCAGTGTGCTCTAATATCTCTGCACTGGCATCCTGAAAAATGTCGTCAGCGTGTTTTGTTCAACGATGGTAAGCAGGACCCGGGTGAAGAGGACATTCTGTTAGGTGCAGAGGGAAATAATTCTCCTTTGAAGACAAATGGATTCAGATTTGCACGAGTCTTGTCTGCCTTATGTTTGAATTGCTTTCTATTCTAGGCAGTTGTTTTAAATTAAACTTTTATTTTGTGTCTCCCCCCCAGTATCGTGTCCAAGACAAAGCTACCTTTCCTCGTGGGAATGGACCGGCCGGGCTTTGGCAGTCTGGCCCCTCGAAAGCCTTAAGTGACCTCTTCCAACAGGGGAAGACTGAAGCAAGCGGTGCCAGACAGAACTGGAGTTTCTGGAGAATAAAAGCTGGAAGCGTGCCCCCGAAAATCCCCCCGGCTGGTCCGCGGTCTGACTTGCACGGACCGGTGGCCTTGGCCAGGAGCGGTCCTGCGGGAAGCGCCTTTGCCCAGGCTGTAATTTTAATTTCCATTGGATGCTTGGCAAAGCCGCCCTGGGTGAGCCCCAGTGCCTGGCAGGAGCGGAGCGGGCTTCCAGGGAGGTATTCACCTGGTCAGCGGCAGGAGCCATCCTACCTGAGGCCTCGGTGAGTGCTTTTTGTGTGACGGGACAGTGAAGCTGTGGGAATGACCTGGCTAGTGCTCGGTGTGGTCCTAATTAAGGTGTCTTTTCCTCCGTGTTCCCAGGCTCCCTGTTTTCCTTCGGTCGCCGTGGGTGTGCCGGACGCCTCTGGCAGGACTAACCCCGTGGCTTTTCTGTCCAACGTGCTGTGCTGTGCTGTGCTGTGCGTGCCTGCAGGTAAGAAGAGCGGGGAGTGCAGTCCCTCTGCTTTGCTCGCTGTGTCTCTTGGGGAGCGATTTTGGAGGGGAAGCCCAGAGCGATTTGGTTTGAAGGGGACCTTCAAAGGCCAGCCTGCCTTCCGTGGGCAGGGACACCTTCCACTGTCCCCGGTTGCTGCGAGTCCCGTCCAGCCCGGCCTGGAACACTTGCAGGGATGGGGCAGGCTCAGCTTCCCTGGGCAGTGTGCTCTAATATCTCTCCACTGGCATCCTGAAAACTGTCGTCAGCGTGTTTTGTTGGACGCCGGTAAGCAGGACCCGGGTGAAGAGGACATTCTCTGAGGTGCTGGGAGAAGGAGGACTCGTGCGGGCACCTCCAGAGACAGCGGGAACGGGAGCGTGCTGCGGAGAAGGAAAATTCCAGGGGGTGGGTGCCGAGAAATTTGTCCTTCCCTCGCCCTGTGCTCTGCACTCAGCAATGGGTCAAGTGCAGAAGTTTCCTGGGGACCCTGGGAAATGATGCCGGGTCTGCTAAGAAAAGTGGGGCCAAAGGAGCAGGACCTGGGTCTGCGAGCGTGGGAGAAACAAGGGCCGGGTCATCCTCTGCCTCCGGGAGGGAGGGCAGCAGGAAAGGCCACGGACTAAGGCACTGAAGTGCCGTTCCCCAGGGAGCCCCTGCCCAGCACTGAACTTGCTTGTGCACTTGCTGTCCCTTTCCCAGCGGAGCCGAAGCGTCGGGTGCGGGTGCCGGGGGCATGGAGCTGCCAAGAACAAACTGGGAGGGTGTTTGCGAGGGAAGGGGGGAGAAGGAGCTCTTGACGTGCTTTTTTTCCTTCTTCATCCCACAGAATTGCCACGGGAGGAAATACTTCAGAGGGGCGTCCCTCCGGATAAGCCCTGAATGTGCCAGGAGGTTTCAGCCGGGAGGAAAGGAGCTGTGGAAGAAAAGCAGCCTAAAAATAGCCAGCGGGGATCATCAGGTTTTCCAGCCAAGAAGCACAAGGAGAGAGATGAGGGAATGGGGTTCCAATTCCTAATGATGTGGTGGGTGCAGGAATGATTTGTGTGTGTTTTCCAGTGCCTTTTGATTCCTGAGATGGTTTTAAAATGATGGCCTTAGCAATCAACTAAATCGGAGATGTTGTTTCTGGGAGGAAATGGTGCCAAATAAATGCAGAGTTTTGGGTCAGGTTTTGGGATGATTTGGGTCAGGTTTTGGGGTCAGTTTGGGGTCACTGGTTGGGGTGATTGGGGTCAGTTTTGGGTCAGGTTTTGGGATGATTTGGGTCAGGTTTTGGGGTCAGTTTTGGGTCAGCTTTTGGGGTGATTTGGGTCGGTTTTGGGTCAATTTTTGGGGAGCACTGGGTGTTCCTGGGGGTTGTTGGGGAGCACTGGGTGTTTACTGGGGAGCACTGGGAGAGAAGATGAAAAATAAA